>NW_015396273.1:0-8485 GCF_001527695.2 Protobothrops mucrosquamatus
TTCTATTTGAGTAGCATCTACCTACATGTCCCTCTATTGATCAAAACTGCAGATAGACAGACAGACAGACAGTTGTAAGAAGTTTAGGGACCAGCAATGTTTAGGAAATAGTTTCCATTGACAGAAGGGCATAACTTAGATATCACATCTATCTTTTATTATCTGTTTCCTTTAGGAATGCAGTTTGAATTAGTTAATGTGTAGCTTTATTTATATGTATCATTAGGACAATTTTAAAGAGATATTTGTTGATAGAATGTGTCTTTCATTTGTAAAATTATGCTCTGAACAATATATGTGCATCATCTGAAAATATAGAACATACATTTAGTCAAACATATTGTGTTTATTTTTATGACTTTAATAGATATATTAATTAAATTCTTAGCTGAGATTCATAGATTAATGGTTTAAATTATCTAATAAAAGTTTAATACTGTTGGTTGCTTATTTTTTTGTTCTTTGGTTCCAGGTTTCTAGCATAAATGTCCTCAGCACATTTTAATAAGTATGCATGTGATCTAACTGAAAATCATGTAGTAAAAACATATATGGTACACATATATCTTGTACATTCATTTTTTAAATTAATGGTCCCCTATTTATTTATTTATTTAATGGATTTTTTTTGTTGTTGTTTCAATTCCAGCCATTTACAAGTTAAAAGATTCCCCGCTGATATTCTAATGCTGGTTCATGCTCTTTCTAATCTTCCTTATCCTTATGTGGATGAAGCTGTAGTTACTCAAATTGATGCCATCATACCTCAGTGCAATCTGAGTCAGCTCAATCGCTTTACCATAGATCTCCTAAAATGGATGAAACATCAGAAGCCAAATCAGAAAAGTTATTCTGGACCATACAGGTCACTTTTGCAAAAAATTAACAGTTGCGCATTTCAGAGACTTGAGGAAATAAACAATTTGGATCTTTTGCTGAAGGAATTCAGATACATACATGGAAAATGGTTTCAAGAAGTGCTTCTCGAGAAGACCATAATTACTTTACGTCAGTTGAGAGATCAGATTACATGGTCAAATGTAGTGAAGTTTGCATCCTTTCTCCTTGGAACCAACTACCGCTGTACACTATTACTTGACAGAATAGCTGCGGTTACCACTGAACATATCGATCAGGTACAAATGATATCGTGTATCTCGCTTGAGAATGATGAAATGAGCCGTGCGCAACGAGGGAAGGGCTGCAATAGAGCAGCAATAGAGCATTTACTGTACACGCTGAAGGTTCAGTTGTAGCATACAAATTAGGTCTCAGGGCCCCTACTGGTTATGTGAAAAACGTGGGCTTGGTACCCAAAGAATATGATTTGTTAGAAGGTAGTGTCATACATTGCTGTCACTCTAATGGAATAGCTTGCCTTCACAAGTTGTGGGTGCTCCATCACTGGAGGCTTTCAAAAAGAAACTGGATAACCATTTGTCTGAAATGGCATAGGGTCTCCTGCTTGAGCAGTGGGTTGGACTAGAAGACCTCCAAGGTCCCTTCCAACTCTATTGTTCTATTTCCACATTCCTGGTACAATCTTGTTTTCTTCTAATTCCAGCTGTACAATGCCATACCTATTTATATTTCTGTGCTGTTCTTTTTATGCTTTTTTAAAACTTTAATTTGTACTCTCTTGAATTGACAGAGCTCCTCCTTTAAATCATGTTTAATACAAATTATGCATTGCTTCTAAATAATTTACAATATATTTTAGTTCAGAAATACATATATTTTGACTTATCGTATTACAGATGGTACGAGGAGCATTATGCAGAAATGTTGAATATGCAGGCAGTATATTGGACTTAATGACTATAATTGAGCCCAAAATTTCTGTTGCTAAGTGAGACATTTGTTAATTGAATTTTGCCTCATTTTACGACCTTCCTTGCCACATTTGTTAAGTGAATCACTGCAGTTAAGTTAGTAAACACAGTTGTAAAATGAATCTGGGTTCCCCATTGACTTTGTTTCTCGGAAGGTTTGCAAAAGGTAGATCACATGATCCTGGGACACTGTAATTGTCACAAATATGAGTCAGTTGCCCAGCGTCTGAATTTTGATCATATGACCATGGGGATGCTGTAATGGTCTTAAGTATGAAAAACGGCCAAAAGTCACTTTTTTCAGTGTCATTGTAACTTTGAATGGTCACTAAATGAACTGTTGTAAGTCGAACACTACCTGTATACAACCTCAAATAATGATTATTTGGTTTTTTTTTTAAAAAAATATTAAAATGTGGGGTGGCTAATTGAAATGGAATCAATGGAAACTGAATGTGCATAGCTGATTTCATAGATTTTCATTTTAATGATACCCAAAGTTACATATTTGTGTGTGGCAAAAGTAGGTGTAACTGGTGTGGCCTCCTTGTGCAGCAAGAACTTCATGTAAACATTTCCAATATCTGTTGCTCAGTCCTGCATATCGGCTTGGAGGAATTTAGCCCATTTCTCCTTACAGAACAGCTGCAATTTAGGGATATTGGTGGCCTCTTCACATGAACTGCTCACTTCAGGTCCTCCCAAATCATTACTCTAGGATTGAAGTCATGACTTTGATTTGGCCATTTCAAAACATTTAATCATTCTTTGATGATACATCTTATTTTTTGGGGTCATTGTTTTACTACATGACCCACTTTCTCTTGAGCTTTGGCTCAGAGAAAGATGCCTGATAGTTTTATATAGAATTTGCTTGATAATTCAGAATTTGTAATCCCATCAATGATGGCAAGCCATTCTGGTCCAGAGGCAGCAAAGCAGACCCAGACTGTGAAATTTCCATCACTGTGTTTCACAGATGAGATAAGAATATTCTTTATTCTTTATATTCTTTATTGGCCAAGTGTGATTGGACACACAAGGAATTTGTTTCTGGTGCATAAGCTCTCAGTGTACATACAGTCCACAAAATGATACGTCATAGATCATAAATCATAAGATACAATCATAAATCATAAGATACAAACAAGTGATTAATCATAAGGTATCAATAGAAAAATTGGTAAAATAAGATGAGAAATATGAGAAGATGAAAAGGATAATAACAATACAGCCCTACTTCATGGGTAAAATACCTTATGCACTTTTCATTCATGCCAAAAAGTTCACCCAACTTTTTTCCACAACATCCTTTTGTCTTATCCACTTTTGCAAATTGTAGACTAGCACCAATGTTTATTTAATTTTTGGAGAGTACTGACTTTCTCCTGGTAACCTTGACATGCACACCATTGTTTGGAGTTCTGATGTTGGTCTCATGAACGCTAACATTTATCAGTGCAAGAAAGGCCTTTAGTTACTCTCGGGTTCTTTAAGATTTCCCAGACTACTATAGGCCTTGCTGTTGATATGATCTTGATCGGTCAACCACTGGGGTGGGGTGGGGTAGCATTGGTGTTGAATTGTCTCTATTGGTACACAATCTAATTAACAGTGAATTGATAGGATCCAAACGCTTTGGAAATAGTTTGGTGGCTTTCTTCAGTGAGCATCAACAACTGTTTTTCAGCAATTTAGAAATCCCTTTTGTTCAAGCCATGACACACTTCCACATAGCTGTGCTATGAAAATCAGACCTTGATGATGAATAGCCCGAATTCTCTTCTTTAAATAAGGCAGGGCTTCCCATACTCATACCTGATTATTATCCCAAAATTAGAGTCAGGTGATTGAAACTACTCACTTTCAATTTTCCTTCAATAGTCCTAGAGCAGGGGTGTCAAGCCTGATTGCATTGCGGGCTGTATCATGACGTATCGGGAGTTTCTTTGCCTTTGCGTGTCCTGCGTGGGCCACCACTGGTCTGTGGGCCCTGTGTTTGACATGCCTGTCCTAGAGGCGCACATAATTTTGCCACACAAATATTAGCTTTGGATGGGTGTCCCTCAATAGGTAAATAAGCCAGAATAAAGTTTTTGACTTATTTAAGTAGGTACTGTTCAACTATTTTAAGTCCTTGTGTGAAAAACCAAGCACATTTTAGATCATATTTATGCAGAAATATTGAAAATTCAAAGGGTTCACAAACTTTTAAACACCAGTGTATTTACTTATCAGAAGCAACTCCAAAAAGGGCAGGGCTATGAAAAAAATGCCTAATTAATATTAACTGAATTAATAACTAATGATTAATATTAATTGCCTAGAAAATAATTGAACTGTTTTTTAAAATTAATTGATTCTTCATTTGCATTCTCTTCCTTGCATACAGATTAATCTCACAGTTTACACACACATAGATTCAGAAATAGAAAAAGATAGGATGGTAGTGGAATAATAAGAACTAAATGTACTGAAAAGGGAAGAGAAAGCAGAAAACAAAATTGGATGGAGATGAGGGAAAAAAATCAACAAATGAAGGTGGAGTGGAGGCGAGAAATAAAACATAGTTCCTGTTATAGAAAGGGTTAAAATCCATCAAGCAACCAGCTTCTTCCAAATCAGACATCCTTGGTTAAGCAATCCTTTGCATCTCCCACCCAATCACTTGTTTTAAATAAATGTTTTCTCCTCCTTCATTTACAAATTTCTATTAGTTGAAGATAAGAAACGAAATCAGAATTCAGATTATGATTGTTATAGGGTGAAGTTTTCTATTTAGGTTTAGTTCAGAATTGTCATCTGAACCTAGGTGCCCAGGTTTTGCTGGGGTTGGGGTTCTGTTTATAAAACAAATTTCTATATCTTTTGTTGAGGTGCCACATCTATAGTGACAGATACTTAGTTAAATCTTACATGGATTAGTACAGTGGTTCTCAACCTGTGGGTCGGGACCCCATTTGGGGTTGATCGACCATTTCATGGGGGTCGCCAAGCAAGGCTGTCCGCCATTTTTTATGTCCGCCATTTTTTTCCCCTTTTCCGGCGGGTGCCTTACCTCCCTTGGGCTGGGCCAGCTGGTGGTCGGCCTGCTCCGTCTCTACCGCTTGCCAGCTACACCTCGGCCGGCGCAGGGGGCGGAACCATGCATGCGTGGCGCTCCCGGGCAGGGAAAGTCCTCGACTTACGACCGGTTGGGTAGTCCTTGACTTACGACCGGTTTAATCCTCGACTTACGACCGGTTTAGTCCTCGACTTACGACCGGTTTAGTCCTCGACTTACGACCGGTTGGGGTCACGGCATTAAAAAGGTTGAGAACCACTGGATTAGTATAACCTGGCGGTAGCCTTTAAAAAATGCTCAGACTATTGCAAGTAAGCAATGGACCTGATTAGAAAAGCATGACTCCCTTCTGTTTCAGAGCATAATTAAAAGTGCTAGAAGTATCAAAAATTCTTGGGACCAGAATATTTGAAAAATTCTTCTCTCCTGGGTTTGAAGAAATCTTGGAGAGGTTGATGGGTGGTTGGTTTTTGAATGTTATGCAAAACTGGCAAAAACAGATGAGCTGATTTCTCCTATTTTCTTTCTCTAGATCTATTATTCAGAAGTACATGTTATTCTTGCTCTATTTTCTTTATTTAATTATGAACCCCCTGAAGCTGAGAAATTTTTTGAGGCTTGCATTAATCATATCTGTCTTCACTTGGGTAAGTTTGTTATCAAAATGATGGTCAGATTATATACTGCTCACAAAAATAAAGGGAACGCAAACTCCTTCAGTTCCATGTTAAAATGTTCCCTTTATTTTTTTGAGCAGTATATTTTTCTGGAAGTGACAATTATCAACATGTAAAGAAAATGTCAAACTATAAACTCTTCTGTTTCTGTCTCTTTCTTAGAAAGAAAGAAAGCAAATATATTTATTTGGGCTCTTTCATTGTTTTCATAGAGAATATTCTAATTTCTGAATGTTTATTAAAGAGGAAATTTAAAGAGCCAGCCATGATGTGGCACTGTCCCATTCTATAGCTTTTAAAAATAACTACAATGTTATTTTTGTACGTTTACAGTGTATAAGTAGGAATACGTTAAAATGGTCACTGAAAATAGACCTTTTTTGACATGAATAATGGATTTTTAAGAGTGTTTCATCTGGTTTTTTTCTCTAAGGATGCTTACAAAGTCGCTCAGTTTTAGAAAATATGTTACAAAAGTGCCATAAGCATAAATGCAAAACTTTGTAAGTTTGTGAAGAAGCAATCTGCTGCAAAGAACCGAGCAAATACAGGAGTAATATGCATATTATCACTGTTCTTAACATTAGTTATGTGGAGAGTATGTGGGTATAAAATCTGTTCTTCTCTTAAACATATGCCCAATGAACAAAAACAATAAGGTCCTGCCCTACTTAGTGATATTTGGCATCATGCCCTTCGTTCCATGCTGATTATTCATTATTCATCCACACAATATTATTGGGCTGATGGTAGGATCTTGACAAATAAGTTTAACTTGTTTGTGCCAAGCTGGCCCTTCTGTTGTATAGTACATGGTAGAGTTATTTTGAATGCATTTAAAACATTTCTCGGCAACAGTCAGCGCCAATGCTGATGTATCTTTTAAAGGCCCGTTATCTTGGCTTTCCTCAGACGTGAATTCCCAATTTCTTAACAACGGATTATTTTGTTTCTGATCTCAAATGTTTTTAGATTATTATAGAACATTTTGGGCATCTTTCAAAGCGGTGCAAATAAATTTTTAATAAATAAAAACCTGAAATATCAAAAAGAAAAGAAAATGAAAGTGATATTTGTCATACAAAATAGATAACTTCATAGTTTGGAAAATACTTAGAGATTTCAAAACTGAGAAGAAGAATTAAAAACTTTATTAAAACAATTTCAGAACTGGTATTTTTCCTTTCATTCTTTACACTGATTGTATGGCATCTAATCTTAATAACTTGGTAGAATATGAAACTAAAAACATTGCTAAAATAAAGCAATTAACAGTAAGTAAGGTTGTGAAATATATTATTTCTATTCCCATCTAAACCTTTTAGAAATGCTAAGTATTTAGCTCTCAGGAACCCAGATAATAAATTTTTAATATTATGCATTAATCTATTTATTTTGTACAGAACATTTTGAACCTTCTCTTCTTGTATTGCTTGGTTTTGCTTTGGCTTCTGCTGGGTATTTTCCACAGAAAGTGATAAAGGCTATATTTAATATTGAATTTCTCTCCAAATTGGATGCTGAGCTTCAAAGTAAGTGCTAATTTCTATTTTTTGATAGGTTTCATAAATAACTTGTATTTTTAAGAATGTAGTCTTGGGCCTTACTAAAGTATTCAACTCTTGCGAAAGAAAGATTTTTTAAAAAGACTACTCCAAATAAAGTACAGTACTTTTGTGCATTAACTCGATAGTAAATGATGTTAAATATTAAAAGGGTCTATGGAGATTCTCAGTCATCCAGGTCATGGTTGTCCCAAAGGTGCTTTTTCAGGAGGCAACTGGACTTTCTTGTTTTTCTTTGAAGACGTTTCGCTTCTCATCCAAGAAGTTTCTTCAGCTCTCACTGGATGGTGGGGAATGAAAAAATGTATATTCCTTGCAGGCAGTGGTCATTTGCAATTTTTGGGAGAGTCGTTGAGGCCATTTGGAGGTTTACTTGTGTTCTCAGGGTTACCTGAGTAGTGCAAATGTGTGTGGAGCTTCTTGACTGCAGGATGTTTTCTGCCCTGTGTCCCTTCACTGTTGAAGATTCTCCATAGACATTTAGCTATGCACTTTGTGGTGAACACCCTTCGAATGGTGCAGGAGTATGAATGGATTTCCAGAAAACATTGCAGACTACAGGGACCAATCGTGCTTCAGTTTGAGATGCAGACAACACAGACTCATCGCCAACAGCCTGTGCCTGTCTTCAACAGTGAAGGGACACAGAGCAGAAAACATCATGCAGCCAAGAAGGCCCCACACACATTTGCATCTCCAAATGGCCTCAATGACTCTCTTAAAAGAATGCAAATGACCAGCTGTCTGCATAGAATTTAAATCCTTCTATTCCCCACCATCCAGTCAGAACTAAAGCAGCTTCTTGGATGAGAAGCAAAAAGTCTTCAAAGAAAAACAAGAAAGTCCAGTTGCCTCATAAAAAAGCACCTTTAGGACAAATATTAGAAGGATTTTTCCTCCATCAGTAATTTCTACTCCTGTTGTTATTTAAGTCTTTTAAAAAAATAGTATGTTAGTCTGGGGATATTCTATATTCTCAGGGTCTGAAAAATGGCCAAAATAGTTTCTGCATATAGAATTGGGTGGACTTTTATATTGCTTGGACTTTCATTGTCCCCACTGGAGTGTACTTTTTACCTACAGTTTTCCCATATATATTTACAGGGTTTTTTTTCAAATAAATCTTGCTAAATGTTCCATAAATATGGAAAAAACAACCAAATAATAAAAATCAGTTTAATGCTATTTTACTTTTGCTACATTTATTTAAGTGTAGCTGCCTCCATAGAGGGGCTGTCACCAAGAATTTTCTTCAGAAGCTGACATGAAGTACAACAAAATTGTATAGATTCAGTACTTCCTGAATTTAATTTTTAGAAATTGGTTTTGTTTTACTGTCTATGGAGA
>NW_015396274.1:0-3173 GCF_001527695.2 Protobothrops mucrosquamatus
AGGGCGGTATATAAATTTAATAAATAAATAAATAAACCCCTGGGGGTGTGAGATTATATTCCAGGGGGTGCAAAATCTTCAAAATCATAGTGTATATGCATAATTCGTTGTCGTTATTTCAAACTTTTGCAAGGGGTGCGAGAATATATCAGACGGTCTAGGGGTGTGGGGTATAGAAAAGGTTGGGAACCGCTGCCCTACACCATTTCAGACAAACGGCTGTCCAGCCTCTTCTTAAAAACTTCCAGCGTTGGAGCTTTCACAACTTCTGGAGGCAGGTAGTTCCACTGGTTAATTGTTCTCACTGTTTGTGACCTTGCTGACAAACAAAGCCAGTGGGAAGTCGGGGGGGGGGGGGTCCTGTCTCTTTCCGGAGACGTGAAAAGCTTTGTCTGCTCCCAGCATTTCCAGATGTCTTTTGGGTGAGAAGATTCAGGATCAAGCAGATCTTTGGACCCCAGCAGGAAACCCCCCCCCCACCCTGTGCCTGGTTGGGGTCAAGGATTCGGGGGCTGGAGGTGGCCCTGGATGGCACTGCAGCCCTCTTATCACGACGAACAGCTGGCTTCGATTCAGCAGTTACTAAGAGCTCTTTGGACTTAATGCAATTTAATGCATATTGCAGGTGGCTGGAATAGATTAGAATTTCCCAACCTTGGCATATTTAAGACCTGGGAACTTCAGGTCCTTGAGGAATTCTGGGAATTGAAGTCCAGGGGTCTTAAAGTTGGCGAAGGTTGAGAACCCCTTGAGGAATTCTGGGAATTGAAGTCCAGGGGTCTTAAAGTCGCCAAGGTTGAGAACCCCTGGAATAGATTATCTTGTTGCCTCTTCCAACTTCACCGTGATTTAGAACATAGAATAAATAAGAGTTTGAAGGGACCTCAGAGGTCTTCTACTCCAACCCCCTGCTTAAGCAGGAGAACCAATATCATTTCAGACAAGTGACTGTCTGGTCTCTTCTTAAAAGCCTCCAGTGATGGATCACCCACAACTTCTGGAGGCAACTTCCATTCCACTGGTTGATCGTTCTCACTATTAGGATATTTCTCCTTAGTTCCAGGTTGCTTCTCTCCTTGATTACTTTCCAACCGTTGTTTCTTGTCCTGCGTTCAGATGCTTTGGAAAATAAGTTGACCCCCCCCTTTTTCTTTGGGGCAGCCCCTCAAATATTGAAAGATGCAACCGGTCTCATGTCCCCCCCTTGAGTCCTTTTTTTAATTAAACTACCCAATCGCCGCAACCGTTCTTCATATGTTTTAATCTCCAGCCCCTTAATCATCTTTGTTGCTCTTCTCTGCAGTCTTTATGGTGTAACTCTTACACCTGACCTGTAAGGTAAGCCACAGCCATGCATTGGACCCCTTAACTCGGGGGTGGGCACCTCCCAGCCTCCCTTTTATACTATCTCCAACTTCTCAAGATTATTGTATTGAAACCCACCCACTCTTTAGCTCTACCAAAAGCAGACTCCTCCCCAAACACAAACACAACGATCTAGGCTTGAGTGAAGGGAACACCGTATTAGGGGATACGGTTTTTCAGCCAGTTCTTCGCCATCCCCTGCACCGGATTTTGTAAAATAGTTGGGGTGTGTGTGCGTGGAAGCAGCAGTTTCCCAGAATTCCTCTGGAAGGGGGCTGTATGGGCGAGGCTGGCATCCCATTTTGAGCAGGACGGCAGAAATGCCCGCAGAGAAGCTTACATGCCTATAAGTATTAGTACCACTTTACAAGGCCTTGGTAAGGCCACACGTGGAATCCTGCATCCAGTTTTGGTCACCATGATGTAAAAAAGACGCTGAGACTCTAGAAAGAGCGCAGAGAAGAGCAACAAAGATGATCAGGGGACTGGAGGCCAAAGCACATAAGGAAACGGCTGCTGGAATTGGGGATGTCCAGTTTAACGAAGAGAAGGACGAGGGGGGACATGATAGCAGTCTTCCAGTATCTCAGGGGCTGCCCCAAAGAAGAGGGAGTCAAGCCAGGCAGGACAAAAAACATCGGGTGGAAACTAACCAAGGAGAGAAGCAACCTGGAACTAAGGAGAAACTTCCTGACAGTGAGAACAATTAACCAGTGGAACTCCTTGCCTCCAGAAGCGGTGAATGCTCCAACACTGGAAGTTTTTAAGCAGAGACTGGACAGCCACTTGTCTGAAATGGTATAGGGTTTCCTGCCTGAGCAGGGGGTTGGAGTAGATGACCTCCGAGGTCCCTTCGGAGCGAGTCTGTTATTCTGTTATTCTTTTCCTTCCTTCCTTCCTTCCTTCCTTCCTTCCTTCCTTCCTTCCTTCCTTCCTTCCTTCCTTCTTTCCTTCTTTCCTTCTTCCCTTCTCCAACACTGGAAGTTTTTAAGAAGAGACTGGACAGCCATTTGTCCGAAATGGGATAGGGTTTCCTGCCTGAGCAGGGGGTTGGACTAGATGACCTCCAAGGTCCCTTCCAACTTTATTATTATTATTATTATTATTATTATTATTATTATTATTATTATTATTATTATTATTATTATTACTACTAATACTATTATTATTACTATTATTATTACTATTATGGTTGGGGGGGCGCAGAAGAGACGAGAAGTTGCCTCCTGCAGCCTTGTCCATCTTCGAATCCTGCGCTTGATAACTCAGCTCTTTTTCTGAAAGGTTCCTGGCTGGCCCAAGGGTTGGGTTGACCACTCGTGCCATTTTGGGTTGGACGGAGATCAAGAAAAGCATTCAGGAAATACACTTTGGGCAGCACGTGAGCCAGAAGACCGAGTAAGAAAGGTTTTTGCTGGATCCTGGTTTTTAAAAAAGAGGTCTCCTCTTGGTGTAACCCCGCTTTAGCCTCTCCTGCCCCAGCGTTTCTGCCTTGGGCCTGCAGGAGAGATGTAGATTTGGGGGGGGGGTGTCCCTGTGTTTGAGGGTCCGTTCCTGGGCCTCTCCTCGGCTCGCTGGCTTTTCCAAACGAGGCTTTCTTGTGGTCCGCCTTGAGTTCAGTGGGAAGCTGGCGTGTTCCAAAACACAGCCCATCATCCTAGCCTCTTCTTATTTGCAAAAATGCCTCGCAGCCCCCCAGGACGCTTTTATGAAAATGTCAGGTGGCTACAACTCAGGGTTTTGCTTGGAAGCCTGTCCCCCCGCCCAGAGACAGTGGAAAGGTAAGTTGCAGGGGAGGGGACCGTCCT
>NW_015396274.1:5235-8479 GCF_001527695.2 Protobothrops mucrosquamatus
CCCCCCCCCCCCCCCGATTGAACTGCAGGCTGTGGGCAGAGACGGCGGGTCTGTTTCATGTTTTCCAGAAAGTCCCAAGTGTTGTCACATCACTTGAAGGCATCTGCACCAAGGAAGGTCCTTCTCTGACTTTTTTTTCCAGTCTCTCAACATCTTTTTTTGTGATATGGTGACCAAAATTGGCTGCGGTATTCCAGGTGTGGTTTTACTAGGGTTTTATAAAGGGGTACTAATACTTCGCGTGATCTCGATTCTATGCCTCTGTTTATACAACCCAGGATTGTGTTAGCTTTTTTGGCTGCTGCTGCACACTGATGGCTCAGGGTCAAGTGATCGTCCACTAGGACTCCAAGGTCCCTCTCACAGTTACTGTTTTTGAGCCAGGTCTCACCCAATCTGTATTTGTGCCTTTGGTTTTTCCTGCCTAAATGTAAAATTTCGCTTTTCTCCACACTGAAACTCATTTTGTTGCATAGGGCCCATTGTTCAAGTTTGTCAAGATCTTTTTGGATCCCGAGTTTGTCTTCTGGGGTGTTGGCTATTCCTGCCAGTTTGGTGTCATCTGCAAATTTGATGAGTTCTCCTTCAATTCCCTCCTCTAAGTCATTGATGAAGATATTGAAGAGTACTGGGCCTAAGACGGATCCTTGTGGTATCCCACTGGTTACTTCTCTCCATGTGGATGTGGTGCCGTTGAGGGCTACTCATTGAGTATGGTTTATCAGCCAGCTACAGATCCATCTGGTGGTGATGTTGTCTATTCCACCTCTTTCTAGCTTACCAAGGAGTAGGTTGTGGTCTACTTTGTCAAATGCCTTCCTGAAATCTAGGTATCCTACATCCACTGCGTTTCGCTGGTCTACTAGTTTAGACAATTTGAGACAAGTGACTGTCCAATCTCTTCTTCAAAACCTCAAGTGATGAAGCACTTCTGAAGGCAAGTCTTTCCATTGATTAATTGTGCTCACTGTCAGGAAATTTCTCCTTAATTCCAGATTGGTTCTCTCCTTGATTAGTTTGCATCCGTTGTTTCTTGTTTTGCCTTCTGGTGCTTTGAAGAATAGATGGACTCCCTCTTCTTTGGGGCAGCCCCTCAAATACTGGAAGGCTGCTAGAGTAGTCATGCCCAAATCCTGCAGTCGTTCTTCATATGTTTTAGTCTCCAGGCCTTTAATCATCTTAGTTGCTCTTTGCACTTTTTCCCAAGTCACCTCCTTAAAGGAGATCTACTCAGTCTTCAGTATGTCCATTAAGCTCAGCATTTCCTTGCCCTGAGTAGTGAGTTTTGGTCTTAGGAATCTTTTAAGCTGTTGTCAGCCTATTGAGAATAGGGGTCAACCTATTCACCAAGGCACCTTTTAAAGCCAGAAACACATCTTTGCTTATTTCTGTCTGGGTTGTATGTGTGAGACAGGCTCACAGTGCTTTGTGGCATGTGGAGAGTCTAGAAATCTGGGTGGCCCTTGTCTTTGATGGACACCCCTGTTGCAGTCCCCTGTGGTGGACTTGAACACAAGTCCAGCCCCCAGGCTGATGCATGTCTGGCCTTACTATTTAACTGGCCTGGTATATAACCAGGTGTTGTGTGAATGGGTTCCAAATTAACAGGATGTTGGCAGGGTGACCTATTCACATGTCTCATGATCAGGAGTCGCAGACCCATTTAGCAGACCAGGAACCGGACAGGAACTTGAGGTTCCTCAAAAGCTTGACCTCAGATCGGGGTTTGAAATTAGTCGCCTTTGGTGTTTGTTTTTTTTAAATGCAGACTGCAGCCTCTTGGGAGAACCAATTATTGGGAACACAGCAGGTGAGAAAGTGGAAATTTATCTCTTTCGTCACTCCGATGAGTCTCTGTTTGTGTGGGGAGAACGATTCCTGTTGTGGCCAGTTAGAACTTCCCTCCCATGACAGATTCTATCTTTGGAGGACTTAATTTCCATCTGGAGGATCCTTCTGGCATCCTGGATCATTATCCAGGCCCTCCATTGGTGCTTTCTCTCTTAATAAAATCTGCAAGCTGCGTCTACTTCGGCTGTGGGTGGGCACCCAGTTGTCATTTTGCTGGATTCCTTGTGAGGAATAAAAGGATGAGAACGGCGGGCTTAACCTCCTGACCTGGAAGCAGCAGGAGACCCGTCCCTCCATGAAGTTGCCAGAGAATATTGGCCATAGACTTGAAGCTCAGAATTGTCAGGTTGTGATTTCCAAAGCAACTGGAACATATTTGGTTGAGGGAGATCCTACTACATCAGGGCTGGGGAACGACGGCCCCTTTATGATTTGTGGACTTCAACTCCCAGAATTCCTGAGCCAGCATGGGGGAACTATGGCCCCCTCATGACTCGTGGACTTCAACTCCCAGAATTCCTGAGGCTGCAGGGCTGGGGAGCGAAGGCCCCTTTATGACTCGTGGACTTCAACTCCTAGAATTCCTGAGGCAGCCATGCTGCCTCAGGAATTCTGGGAGTTGAAGTCCACGAGTCATAGAGGGGCCTTCGTTCCCCAGCCCTGCACAAGGTGGTATCTAAAGGGCTACCTTGTGGTTTGTGGTCAACTAACTCCCCCAAAGAGTAGCCAGGAATTCTTTGTGGAATAAAGGTAGCCCTCAGCACCCAAACTTTCCATTGCTGAGCACAACCGTCCTTCAGTGAGTTTTGCCCCATTTTACGACCTGTCCTGCCACACCTGTTAAGCTAGTAACACGGCTATTATAAAGGAATCCGGCTTCCCTCTTGACTTTGCTTGTCAGAAGGCCGCAGATCACATGACCCCCCCCTCCAGGACACCGCAACCGTCATAAGTCCGTGCCAGTTGCCAAGCGTCCGAATTTTGATCACGTGACCCTGGACGCGCTGCAACGGTCGTCAGTGTGTGAAAACTGGTCGTAAGTCAAGATTCTCAGTCACGCAGGTCACGGTTATTATCCCAAAGGTGCTTTTCCACGAGGCAACTGGACTTATTTGGGTTTTTTTTTAATAAAAAAACAACAAGAAAGTCCAGTTGCCTCGTGGAAAAGCTCCTTTGGGATGGTCCTAAGTCATTTTTTTTTTTGCAGCGAACGGTCACTAAACGAACGGTTGTAAGTCAAGGATTACCTTCATGTCTCCTGCCACCCACTTTGCCTCTTGTCTCCTGCCTTTTCCTCTTCGATGGCATCTCCGAAATTTGCTTTATGACTAAGAAACATCTCATCTTTACAAACGCGGTCTTGATCTCTGAACTAACTCATCATTCTTCAACT
>NW_015396274.1:10912-13988 GCF_001527695.2 Protobothrops mucrosquamatus
AACATCAGTGCTAGAAGGGAAAGGATTTTGCAACAGTAGGAGGAGGACTATGGATTCCTTGGTGCTCTCTCAGCTTGCTTGTTTTCTTGAAGACATTTCATGACCCAGCTAGGCAACATCATCAATGCTAGAAGGGAGGGGGGCTTGCAGGGAAGAGGAGGAAGCAGCAGCAGCAGCAGAAAAGGACTCCGGGGTCCTTGATGCTGTCTGAGATGGGTTGTTTTCTTGCAGACATTTCATGACCCAACTAGGCAACATCATCAGGGCTAGTTACTACCTAGTGATGTTACTGCTCACTTAACAAGTGCCTTGCTTAGCAAAGGAAATTTTGATCCCAGTTTTGGTCATAAGTGAAGGACTGTCATTGTTTTGTGACTTATTGTATAGTGTGAATTCAGACCTTGAGGGTTCAGCCTCCTGTGAGCATCCAGGAAATGGGTTCATGAAGCGAGCAGGCTAAAGGGGTGTGTGTGTGTGCCTAAACCCAGTCATTGGAAGGGAGTTATGGTTCAGACACTCAGCCCTGGGTCAGACAATCCCTGGTTGGTCTATTTCTGTAGCTGGCATGCCTTATGAACAAGCCAGACCGACGTCCCCTGTGTTGTGCTGTCTTTGTGCATATGAACTCAAGGGTGCGATTTGCACAAATCCCATCCCCTGGATCATTTGCGTGACGTCATTGTATGATAACATCACATGTAAAACATACGAAGAAAAGTTGCAGGAATCGGGTGTGTCTAGTTTAACGAAAAGAAGGACCAGGGGGGACAGGATAGCATCTTCCAATATTTGAGGGGCTGCCCCAAAGAAGAGGGGGGGGGGTTACCCTATTCTCCAAAGCACCTGAAGGCAGGACAAGAAATAACAGATAGAAACCCATCAAGCAGAGAAGCAGCCTGAAACTAAGGAGAAACTTCCTGATAATGAGAACAATTAATCAGTGGAACAGAAGTTGTAGGTGCTCCAATACTAGAGCTATTTAAGAAGAAACTGGACAGCCATTTAACCAGGATGGTATAAGGTCTCCTGGCATGGGCATGGGGTTGCACTAGAAGATCTCTAAGGTAATAGTAGTAATAATAATAATAACAATAACAACAATAATAATAATAATAATAATACGTTGGAAGGGTCCTTGGAGGTCATCTGGTTCAACCCCCTGCTCAGGCAGGAAACCCTGTACCATTTCGGACAAATGGCTGTCCAGTCTCTCCTTACAACCTTCCAGTGTTGGAGCATTCATAACATCTGGAGGCAGGTTGTTCCACTGGTTAATTGTTCTCACTGTCAGGAAGTTTCTCCTTAGTTCCAGGTTGCTTCTCTCCTTGATTAGTTTCCATCCGTTGCTTCTTGTCCTGCCTTCAGGCGCTTTGGAGGATAGCTTGACTCCCTCTTCTTTGGGGCAGCCCCTGAGATACTGGAAGGCTGCTATCCTGTCCCCCCTCGTCCTTCTCTTCGTTAAACAGGACATACCCAATTCCTGCAATTGTTCTCCGTATGTTTTAGCCTCCAGTCCTCTGATCATCTTTGTTGCTCTTCTCTGCACTCTTTCTAGAGTCTTTTCTAGGTCCTTTCCACATCTGTTATTTGACCCCTTCTCCATCCCTCACCCCATGCCTCCTAGATTTGAACCTTGGTCTACGCTGGGTGCAGCGTTTGCTCAAATGGGGGGAACTGGGTGGGAACACAGAGGCACACCTGCTACGGGCAGAAGCCCCCCGGCCTCTGCCAGGGGTGGCCCCAGCCGGATGACCGGGGCGCTTCCCTCCCAGGCCAGGCTGACCTTGGACCCTTGGGATTCAGTGGGAAAAGCCCTGGGCAGGATTGCTTCAGCCAAGTGTGAGTCCCTGGGGGGGGGCGTACCGTTTTGTGTGTGTGCGTGGGGGTTGTGCATGCACCCCTGACTGGCAGAGGCTGCCCCCAGACTTCTCTTCTGCTCTTCCTGCCCCACAGAACCCCAGCTGAAAGGGATCGTGACCAGATTATTCAGCCAGCAGGAATTCTTCCTACAGATGCACCCGGACGGGACCATTGACGGGACCAAGGACGAAAACAGCGACTACAGTGAGTGTCACACACACACACACACACACACACACTGCCGTTGTTTTTCTGCCCTCCCATACATCAGTTCTTTCGGCTGTTTTTTTTTTTTTTTATTAAACAAGGAAGGTGTTAAATTATGGCCCAGGCAGTTGTTTCCTGCATGCCACTGGGCTGCGTTGTCAGCGTTTCCCCTTTAAATAAATCTCTCCTGCATCCTTAGTCACACAGTTTTTTGTTTTCTGTTTTTAAAATGCTTGGCTCCTGATGTTAGAGCCAGCAGAGAATACAATGGAGCCCGGAATTTACGTTGCAAAGTGAGACATCTGTTAAGTGAGGTTTGCCCCGTTTGATCGACCCTCCTTTCCGCATTCGGTAAGCGAAACCCTGCAGTTGTGAAATTAGACCAGGGGTAGTCCACCTTGGCTCTTTTATGACTCGTGGACTTCAACTCCCAGAATTCCTGAGCCAGCACAGCTGGCTCAGGAATTCTGGGAGTTGAAGTCCACGAGTCATAAAAGAGCCAAGGTGGACTACCCCTGAATTAGACACACGGTTGTTAAATGAATCCGGCCTCCCCCCCCCTCCCCAATTAATTGACTTTCGCCTGTTGGGAAGTCACAAAAGGGGGTCACGTGACCCCGGGACGCTGCGACCGTCATAATTGTGAGTCAGTTGCAGAGAGGGTCCCAGCGATGAGGGGAGGGAGACTTTCCTCCCCGCTCGGGGTCCTCGCCCTCTCTCTTCCCCCCCCCTGCCAAGATCGTTAGTTAAGCAGCGTTTAATTCCTGCTTAATTGAGCTGATTTATGATGAGGTTCAGCTCTTGGGGGGGCTTTGTTTTCCAGTTTTTTATGGCTTTTCGCTGGGCGTTTAGCCTGACAGCCTGGTGGTTAATTATGGATTCTTGGGGCTCTTGTTGTTGTATGGGAGGGGGATGCTGGCGGTCAGGGTTTTGCTTCTTTATTTATTTCTATTTATTTTTTCTTACATTGGGCCCCCCAAGTCAGTCTTGACTCCTGGAAAACTCAGCC
>NW_015396274.1:16350-19263 GCF_001527695.2 Protobothrops mucrosquamatus
TCTGGCCTTCATGCCTAAGGCGGGACTAGAACTCAACGTCTCCTGGTGATTGGCCCAAAGTCACCCAGATGCCTTTCATGTTTAAAGTGGAACTAGAACTCACCATCTCCCAGTGGGCCCAAAGTCACCCAGTTGGCTTTCATGGCTAAGGCGGGACTAGAACCCACCATCTCCTGGTGATTGGCCCAAAGTCACCCAGTTGGATTTCATGGCTAAGGCGGGACTAGAACTCACCGTCTCCTGGTGATTGGCCCAGAGTCACCCAGCTGGCTTTTGTGGCTGAGACGGAACTAGAACTCACCGTCTCCCGGTGATTGGACCAAAGCCACCCAGCTGGCTTTCACGGCTAAGGTGGGACCAGAACTAGTTGGGGTTGCCCGGATTTGGCTGGTATCCCAGTTAAAAGCCAGCTTGAAGCTGGATCCTTTGGTGACGTCACTTAACACTCTAATTGCTGCCTCGGTGGCCCCCGGTTGCTGACTCTAAGTCTGGTGGGCTTCAGAAATGGCTTGGAAGCTACAGCAGAGGCAAAACGCAACTGCTGGACTGGTGTGTGTCCAGTCTGGCCATTGAGGGAGGCCCAGTGGAGGGTTCCCCTTGTGAGGGATGTGGAGCATGGGCCTTCTCTCCGAAACCCTCCGTTTCTGGGGCCCTTCTTGCATTTTGCAAACAAATTAAAGCAATTTCACGTTAAGATGTTTTTTGGTCTTTAATTCATCCGATGTCCTTTATTATGTGGCTTTTAATGGTCCGCAAGCGGTATTTATTGCCATTGCTTTGTTCTTCCAATCCAAATTCCCCAGAGTGGGATTGGAGCAAGCTATAAATAGTATCAAGGAAATAATAATAATGAAAACTATGAACAGGTGGTAGCTGGAAAGTGAATAGGGAGATTTCTGCCAATTTTACTTGGTTTTAGAAATGCTTTTGTTCTAACAATACTTGAAGACAAAAATAAAGAAAAAGAAGAAAGGGACTTAAAAGAGAATAAAGATTTGCAAAATATCAAAATGCAGACAGAATTTACAAAATGCAAGTCACACTAGACTGCTTAAGGTATCAGAATAATCAGACAAGAAGTTAGTCCTGGAGACCAAAACATACGAAGAACGGCGGCTGCGGGACTTGGGTTTGGCTAGTCTAAAGAAAAGAAGAAATAGGGGAGACATCATAGCGGCGTTTCAGTATTTGAGGGGCTCCCACAAGGAAGAGGGGGTCCCATTCTCCAAAGCACCAGAGGGAAGGACGAGAAACAATGATTGAAAACTGATCAAAGAGAGAAGCAACCTGGAATTAAGGAGAAAGTTCCTGACAGTGAGGACAGTTAACCAGTGGAACTGCTTGCCACCAGAAATCGTGGGCGCTCCATCACTGGAAGTTTTTAAGAAGAGACGGACAGTCACTTTTCTGAAATGGTATAGGTTCTTCTGCTTGAGTAAGGGGCTGGACTAGAAGACCTCCAAGGTCCCTTCCAGCTTCTATTCTATTCTATTCTATTCTATTCTATTCTATATTCTATTCTTTAAAAAGTACTATTTCAGAGGTTCACAATCTGTGGTCCCTGAAAACGTGAGGGGGGGGAGCAATGTCATCACAGGGGGTCTGTGAAGGCTTGAAGAAATGTTATGATTTAAATCTTGAGTTAAGTCTTGGGGGTCCATGACCACCAAAGTTATTTAAAAGGGGTTGGTGGTCAGGAAGAGGTTGAAAACCACTGCACTATTTAAATCGTATCAGCGGTTGACAAAAAGAGCAAAAATAATATATATGAAAATTTCTAATTAAGCTAGAACTGTTCCTCCTTAATGCTATAGCCAGCCAAACAAAATCTAATGTTATAAAACCTTTTCTGGAACAAAACTCAAGCTTTGGATGTTCCAGATGGCTATGTGCATAATTATAATCCATAAAACAATTTCCAAATTTGGTTATAGTAAATACAGTTTTCAAACTTGGCCATTTCAAAATATACGGACCTTAACTCTCAGAATTGGGAGAAATAAATATGGCTGAAGAATTCTGGGAGCTGAAGTCCACCCATCTTAAAGCACGCAGACTGGGGGATTCTGGGAGTTGAAGTCCACCCCTTTTGAAGCATGCTGGCCAGTGGATTCTGGGAGTTGAAGTCCTCCACTCTTAAAGTATCCCGGCTGGGGGATTCTGGGAGTTGAAGTCCACCCATCTTAAAGCACGTAGGCTGGGGGATTCTGGGAGTTGAAGTCCACCCATCTTAAAGCACACAGGCTGGGGGATTCTGGGAGTTGAAGTCCACTCATTTAAAAGCATCCTGGTTAGAGAACTGTGGGAGTTGCACTCCGCTCATCGTAAAGTAACCAAGTTTGAAAAATGCTGAGTATCGGACTAATTTGTTAGTTAGAACATCATTTTTGACATAGACGTACATTCTTAAAGCTTAATCTGCCAGTCCTCTTAATAATTGAAGGGGTTGAATGAAATATCCACTGAGAAGAAGCACAGAGCATCTTAGCTGTGTTCCTCACATACTTGAAGATCAGGGGTGACCAACCTTGGCCACTTTAAGACTTGTGGACTTCAACTCCCAGAATTCCCCAGCTGGCATAGAATTCTGGGAGTTGAAGTCCGCAAGTCTCAAAGAGGCAAATCTAGACAGCGTACTAAAAAGCAGAGACATCGCCCTTCCAACAAAAGTGAGTATAGTCAAGGCCATGGTTTTCCCAGTTGCAATGCATGGCTGTGAAAGTTGGACCCTAAGAAAGGCTGAGAAAGGCCAAAGAATGGAGGCCTTTGAACTCTGGTGCTGGAGAAGACTCCTGCGAGTCCCCTGGACTGCAAGGCGATCCAACCGGTCAGTCCTGGAGGAGATCAACCCCGACTGCTCTTTAGAAGGCCAGATCCTGAAGTGGAAACTCAAGTCCTTTGGCCACCTAATGA
>NW_015396274.1:27788-29047 GCF_001527695.2 Protobothrops mucrosquamatus
AAAGAATCTGCAACGGCTCCCGCTTCGATCTCTTGCGAAGGCTTGAAGCCAGACGAAGGGGGCGTCTTTTAAAGCTTCTGGCGGAAGGAGGTTGAAGGGAGAGGTTCCCACGTAAAGTCTGTCTGACTTTAGGCCTGCCCAACTCGTCAGCCAACGGAAGGGCTTCCCAAGAAAGGAGCAGCCGTGTGGCTCCAGACCAACGTCCTGGCCTTGCGGGGCCACTTTGCACGAAGACGTGGCTATATAAGAGGGCCAGTTTGCTCTGGTGGTTAAGGCGCCAGGCTAGAAAGCAAGAGGCCATGAGTTCTAGTCCTGCCTGAGGCACTAAAGTCAGTTGGGGGACTTTGGGCCAATCACCAGGAGACGAGGAGTTCTAGTCCCGCCTCAGGCATGAAAGCCAGCTGGGTGACTTTGAGCCAATCACGAGGAGACATGGAGTTTTAGTCCCGCCTTAGGCATGAAAGCCGGCTGGTTGACTCTGGGCCAATCACCAGGATCCAGTGAGTTCTAGTCCCGCATTAGGCATGAAAGGCATCTGGGTGACTTTGGGCCAATCACCAGGAGACGGTGAGTTCTAGTCCCGCCTTAGGCATGAAAGCCAGCTGGGTGACTTTGAGCCAATCACCAGGAGACGAGGAGTTCTAGTCCCGCCTTAGGCATGAAAGCCAGCTGGTTGACTCTGGGCCAATCACCAGGAGACGGTGAGTTCTAGTCCCGCCTTAGGCATGAAAGCCGACTGGGTGACGTTGGGCCAATCACCAGGAGATGGTGAGTTCTAGTCCCGCCTTAGGCATGAAAACCGGCTGGGTGACTCTGGGCCAATCACCAGGAGACGGTGAGTTCTAGTCCTGCCTTAGCCATGAAAGGCATCTGGGTGACTTTGGGCCAATCATCAGGAGTTTGTGAGTTCTAGTCCATCTTTAGGCATGAAAACCAGCTGGGTGGGTTTGGGCCAATCGCCAGGAGGCAGCGAGATCTAGTTCTGCCATAGGCGGTGAAAGTCGTCTGGCTGACCTTGGGCCGGTCTCTTTCTCTCCGCCCAGCCCACCTCGCAAGGTGGTTGTGGTGGGAAAAATAGGAGGCGGGAGCTGCGTTGGATACGTTGACTGCCTTGAGTCATTTGTAGCCACAATAAGGGTGGGATATAAATCAAGACGAATAAACCATATAGGTTCGCAGGCCGGCTTTGTTGAGGCGCCCATCCTCGCTCTCCCACTTTCCGTCGCGGTGCCTCTGCTCACCGGGAGAACCGCGTTGTT
>NW_015396275.1:0-1831 GCF_001527695.2 Protobothrops mucrosquamatus
TACCTGTGTTCGGTCGGATTCGGTTCGGCTGGCCCTCCAACTGCTCTCTAGGCGTCTTTTCCGACGTTTCATCTCTCTCAGCTCCCCGGTGAACCAGGGAGCCAGTCGAGATCTACGTCGGGTCAGAGGCCGCAAAGGCACGACTCGGTCCAATGCTGCGGCGGCAGTTGTCTCCCAAGCCGCCGCCTGATTTTCCGCCAAGTCGTGGACCAGATCCTCCGGATATGGCCCGAGCTCCGTCAGGAACCTCTCAGGGTCCATCAGTCGCCTGGGACGGAACCATCTCGGCTGTTCCGTCTCCCTGCGGCGGGGGGGAGCGGTCCGGAAGTCCATCCTTAGGAGAGAATGATGCTTTTCTCTTATGTTTGCCTTTAGTGGTTAATTTAACCAAAAGAGGGCATATTAAACAAAGCCGAGTAGCAGTGGATTTCATTTTGGTTCTGCTTTGCTTTACTAATTCTTGTTCCAGAAATTCTGATAAATATTTGACATTGATTTTTTAGTTATTTCTTCAACATAATGATTACCTGACTTCTTGTCCCTATATCAAAAAGACAAATGTATGTATGTTCTTCTGTTTTAGAACAATCAAGCCACTATTTTTTTTCCTGATGAAAGATTATTGTACAATTCAGATAGATACAGTAGTCACAAATATTGTAGACTGAAAAGAAACCAACATCTTTTTAGCAATTTATTTTAACTCAGTTCTTAAGTTTGCTCATACATTTCATTCCTTTCAGATTAGTATTTTATATTCCTCTTTGTGTTCAAGTTGTGGCCTTTTGAAATCCTTGATATTTGGGATCTCATATGTGTCTAAGCATATATTAATTTTAACTGTCCCATTCTTTTCTTTTAGAAAACTCAGTGATTTTCAGAAATTCTGTTCTGAAGAGATTCATAATACTTAGTTTCTAGCGTAAGAAAATAATTTTCATTTGATACAGAAGTGAATGGAATCTCAAAGACTTAAATTGGCTTCATTTTTCATTTACTAAAATTACATTTAGTTTTTTTATTGATTTTTTTATATAACGCTTGTTTCCATTTGCACCGATTTTGTGGAGGTTTTTTTTTTTTGTCTTAATTGTTGTTGTTTGTGGTTGCAGCAGTAACAGGATGATTGTATCTCTTGTTGGCCACCATTTTGTTCCCAGAATTCTATGAAAGGGTTAAGAATGATGTAGTTTTCAGGAGCTTCTAGGAAAATAAAAAAAATTATCTGCATGCATTTGCTGAGAAAGTAGTTTCTTACTTCTCCTTAGTGATATGGCTGGAGTTATGAAACAAATCCAAAATACACATACTTATTGCTTAAGTTGTTTGTAACAAAAGGCAGTTGACCTGAAGTGAACTCCCTTGGTACTTTTTCTTAATATTAATTAAAAATTAATACTTTCTTCCACTTTAAAATGTAGGGCAATTGACTTCCTCAGTAAGATATTAGCATTATCATCACCATACTTTATGCTTTCAAAATGTTTCCAAGTTATTTTAAATATAGATATACTTCAAAAAAAATCTGTTTTCTTATTTTTTCAATTCAAATTTGCTAAACAGTCAAAGGTTACTGTCTAGTTTTTTTTAGTGATAGTCAAATTTTTGTTATGAAAAAATGATTGTTTTTTTGGGAAACCCTGATATTATCTCAATGTATTCAGTTTAATTTGTTCAGCATGTGATATTATGTTTAATAGGTTGGCTGAAGACATTTGATGACTACTTCAGAGATCAGACACAACACATTCTCAATAACATGGTTCTTAAACTTCAAGAAGATAAAAGAAGGAAATTTATGTGGTCTGAAATCTCTTATTTTTCAAAGTGG
>NW_015396275.1:5759-14238 GCF_001527695.2 Protobothrops mucrosquamatus
CCAAAATTTTATTGGCTCCACTAGGAGATGATTTTCGCTATACTGAAAGTTCAGAATGGGATCAGCAATATCAGAATTATCAGAAGTTATTTGATTATATGAATTCTCATCCTGAGTTCCATGTCAAGGTAAGAAGCGATGGTCTTAAGACACCCATTATTATTATTTTTTCACTACAAATTTTGTTAAAGTTTTACATTTGCTTCTGGACTGTCATAGCAAATAAATATATAAGTCTTTTAAAACGTGATTCTCAGTTTCTGGTGAGATATTCTTCCGGTGTACAGGTAGTCCTTGACATATGAGCACAATTGAGCCCAAAATTTCTGTTCCTAAGCTAAACAATTATTGAGTTTTGCCCCATTTTACGACTTTTCCTACTAAATGAATCACTACAATTGTTAAGTTAGTAACAAGGTTGTAAATTGAGTCTGGCTTCCCCATTGACTTTGCTTATCAGAAGGTTGCAAAAAGTGATCACGTGACCCCGGGACATAGCAATCGTCATAAATGTGAACCAGTTGCCAAGCATCTGAATTTTGATCACGCGATGATGGGGATGCTGCAAAGGTGTGAAAAATGGTTATAAGTCACTTTTTCAGTCCTGTTGTAACTTCAAATGGTCATCACATGAATGGTTGTAAGTTGATTGCAATCCTGTATAGCAGGGGTGTCAAACTGCCGGCCTGCAAGCAGGATGTGTCATGCTGAAACCGCACTCACCCCAGCTCCGGCAATGGGAAAAAAGTCATGATACGTCACGACACATTACGTGACGTGGCGAGTTTGACACCCCTGCGGTACGGGGTTGTATAATATATGGAACTGCAGTCTTTGTCTAACAGTTTTTAATCTTTATTTGTACCTATTTAGAAATAAAGTTTTATTCCTTAGTACATTATACAATTGTACAGTATATGCTTTATGTATAAGTCAGGTAGTTTATTTCTTCCTCTAAGAAAATTAAACTCTCAAGTAACGTCATAAAATTTTACACTAATCACTTCAGCTAACAGAACAGATTACCACTTTATCTTCTCTCTAACCCCCCCCCCCCAAATCTTCACTAAGCTCAAAGGAAAAAAAAATGTAGCAAGTCATATGACTCTCTCTTAAAATAGTTTTACAGAGTATTAACACCACAGTTTAAAACTTTTAAAGATAAATGTGTTGTGCTGGCTTTCCACACAATTATTAGGAATATGAATGTGTCCAGATGTCAGAGTTCATACTTATTTAACTGGACTAGAAATACTTTAAACACAGAGACTGTATATATATGTTAAGTTTCAAATCCCCCAAAGTAAAAATTTATGAAAGTAATAGCAAATTTTAAAACAATTATCTGTTACTATTCATAATTAAAACATAATGAAACTATATAAGTAGACTTACAGTTGAATTTATATAACCTTGAAATGATTTAGATTTGAATGAAAAGTCATTAGATTAACTGCTTCATGATTTGCTATTTCTTAAATTCAAATGCAGGAAATTTTGTATTTGTAAGCACTTCTGTTCTATGTAAAACAACTAAAATTCTTTGAAAATTTGTGGATAATGGACTTCAATGATTTAATTGAAATGATTATATTTATTATTTCAATTGCTTTAAAATCATAACAATTTGTTGCCTGGAGCATAACAATTTTAGTCATATCTGTGTGACATCTCCAAGAATATAGTCACATAGGTAGTATGTTATTTATCCTTAGGTATAATGTAGTGTTAGTTACAGTTTTTGTACTGGACTGTTTTAGTTTAGGTTTATGCAACTCTCATTTCTTTCTTTTCCTTCTATGCAAAAGAGGGATTCTGTACATAGTTTTCTTCAAGGTTTTGATGTCATTTTAAGTAATATCATGGATATGATGGTTTAAGACAAACTCATGTCATATTCAAAGTAAGTGAATTTCACATTCGGAATGTAAGATGGGATAGTAAACTAACTGCAGCTTGTTTAAACACACAAATATATATACAGTTTTTGTTGCATGCAAAATTATGATGTTCCAAATTTTTGATACTGGTATATAATTTAATAGTACATTCAAATCTTTAAGGCTTTCTTAACTTTTAATGCTTTCTCCCTGCAAGCTTCACACAAGCAAAGAATTTGCGAGTGTGAAGAAGGCTTGGAGCATAGGCATATATATCAGCATGTTTCCTGTTGACTTTTGAGAAGTTGTCAGGCAATATTGAAAATGGGGATCATGTGATCATGGCTCATGTAGCAGCTGCGCTGAACAGCAGTGTCAAAAAAAATCCCCAAATTTCATTTCCTCATGAGTAATAGGTCCCAGCCTTTTGTGAGTTAGCCCATTTGAGGTACCTTTTTTGACAAACTTTTTGTTCTATGATGCAACATTTTGCCTAATTGAAGGTTACAAAATATCAGATCGATGCAAGAGTTTTAGTAGTATATAGATTTATAATTAATTAGGATAAATGGTGCTGCTTTATTATGCTAAGCATTGTGCTGGTATCTTCAGAAAAAGAATGGTAAATGAATAAGATAAATTGCAATACACTATAATGCAGACCTGATCAATGAAGTCTTCTAAAATTATATCAGGGATGAAAACTACTCATGCAGCAGCTATGTATGCTTAAGGGTGGGGAGCCACAAGATTGGTAATAGGAAAATTGTTTAGGTTTTATCAGAAAAAAATATATTATTTTTCCTAGATGATTGTTTTTAAAATTTAAAAGATATAAGCTAGCTACAAGTGCTAAGTAGGAACCTCAAGTCAAAAGAAAGTTCCTACTTCATCTGTCTCATCTTCCCCATTACAGTGCTCCACATTTTGATAATTCATGGTTTGCGTGCAAAATATATACATCAGTCTTCCCCATCACATCTGTTCACCTGTGAAATTAACAAGCTATAGTAGCAAAGGGAAGTAAAAATTAAAACATAAATGGAAAAAGTTTTGGCAGTGATGTGCCATAAGACATTTATAAGCTAAGAAAAATAGAACAAGAAAATCCTGATGATGTTACCTAGTCTGGTAATGAAACGTTCAGAAACTAAATTGAAACAAGCTTGGAGAGCAAACCATTGCCAAAATCTAAAACCCGAGCTACAAATATTTTCTATTATTTCAATGGAAAAAGTTATTTTTGTATAGAGAAAAGAAAAATGAGAAACAAAAACTAAAGTAGGCCAACCTAGAACAACGAGGAAATCACAGCTACAGAAGTGAAACAATAGATTTCTCAAAGTTTGCTTGAAGAACAAAATCTGTTCTAATTGAATGCATGGTAAAGAATTTATACCACATTTTAATTTGCTCTAGGCTCAGTTTGGAACATTATCAGATTATTTTGAGGCGCTGCATAAAGCTGGCAAATTGGATGGAAAGAGTGGTAATTCAGTATTTCCTGTTTTGAGCGGAGATTTCTTCACCTATGCAGACAGAGATCATCATTATTGGAGTGGATATTTTACATCACGACCTTTCTACAAACGCTTAGATAGAGTTCTAGAATCATATTTAAGGTAAATGGTGTAATTTTGAATATTTATGCTCTCATGCTATCAAGTAACACATGCTTCTGTAATTATGTTGTTATATTTCTATGTCAATCCAGCAGCATTTATTACGTATATATTCTACAATGGAATCATGCAACAAATCTTGGCCTAAATCTTAACTATTGTAGAATATTATAAAAACTGTTAGATAATTAATACCTTCTACTGCAATGATGAACTACCTTACTTTGTTTACCTTTTGGTGAAAACAAGGGGATATATGTTGCTTGAATAGTTTGGTTTAGTTTTCCAGACCCTCTATTCTCCATTATCCCAGTTACAATTAGGTTAGCTAATACAGTAACTCCATGTTTACTAAACATACTGACTTCATTAGTCACATCTCAGCTGAAGATTTTTCTACAGAATTTATTTTATTATATTGTACTTCTATTCAAGAACTATTTCTTCCATAGTCTCTCTCTTTTCCCCAAAATTTAATTTCATTTTGTTAACATCTCATACTTTTCCTAATAGATGACCTTTGGTTGGTATTAAAATCCTGGATTTTTTTTTTTGTTTTGACTTTTTGTTTCTTAGAGTAGTTCAGTAGGTTCTCTGTTAAATCAAGAAATAATCTATCCAGACAATGAAATACGGTACTTCTCTTTGTCAAGCAACGAAGGCTATAAAGTCAAATGGATTTTTCAGATCACAGCTTAAAAATTGTAGGAGAAAGTACATATCCACCTGTTGGTTAATGCAGTTAAATCTGCTAAACATTCTCTGAAGTGCTCAACAACCTGACTGAACTGTTTTTGTTAATTTAATTACATCATGAATTGTAAGTTTTTAAAATAATCATTCAATTTAAAGTACATTTATACCACTTCTCATTGTAGTTAATCCTGAAGCAGTTCACAAGCCCAATAGAGCAGAACAAAAACACTCCATTAATAAGCTTAGGGGGATATAATGATTACAGGTAGTCAGCCTACAAATGTGGGTTTGTCCAAAACATAATTCCAAAGATATATAAACAATATCCATTTCTTTTATTTTTTGCATTTCTGATTATGACAGACAGGTTCTAAGTTAGCAACATTTAATAGAAATTCTCAGACCTTAGGGAAGGGGAACTGTTGTGGCTCAATAGTGTGAGAGTCAAAAGTGCATGCCAAGCATTCCCATGAGCAAAATACTACTTCATTAAGTTGTGAACATACAGAAGTAATATATTTGCTGTGCCCCTCCCAGGAAATAGAAGTCTAGAGACAACCAAAGAAAATGATTGTCTCACCATTTTGGGATTTTCAAATGCTTTTCATGTATCATTTACTCCAAAGGATTATGGTAATCATGATGATGACAAATGCTTAAATTTATATTTTGCCATAAAGCACAATGAAGTAAGTCAGATCCAATTTTAGGTTTAAAGGAATTGTTTGTTTATAAAATGTTTACATTGCCTGAATCCCAGTGACTTCACTTATCCATTGAAGAATATTATAGAAGGCCTAAGCTACCAGAAGATAGACATATTCATACTTAAATGCATGCATCCCAGACTTTGTTTTTCAAGCTATGATTTTTTTATGAGAGTGAGCTTTCCATGCATGAAAGGATCAAAATAATGCCTCTAATCAAATATTTTCCTAACACATCTTACAGCACTGAGTGATTGTATGAAATGCAAGTCAAACTTGCAAATGTTGTCCAACTAAACACATATTTGTTTAGCTAATAATTCTGTAATAAGCAATCTTCTTTTATTTCAGGGCTGCAGAAATTCTATATTCTTTGGCTGTGGTACAATCCAAAAAGTTTGAGAAAACAAAAATCTTTCCTTCAGTAGATTACTACAGATTGTTGACAGAGGCGAGAAGAAATATGGGACTTTTTCAGCATCATGATGCTATCACAGGAACTTCAAAAGATTGGGTGGTTGTAGATTATGGTACGAGGTAAGGATTAAAAGCTTTAAAGTATCTTGACAGGTTTTAGTCTTTAAGATGAATCTAATTATCTGGAGTCTTGTTTTAGATCACTTAAGTTTGTTTGCTTGTTTTAAGTTTTAAGTAGTCTAATGCTGGCATGTCCATTTTAATATAGAAAATATTTCATGGCAAATTTAATACAAAAATATTTGAATTTAGTCTTCATAGTTGGTGTATTTATTTTATTCTCAGGCTTTTCCATTCATTAATGAACTTGAAGGAGATCATCACTGAATCTGCTCACATTCTTATTCTAAAGGACCAAGAAATGTATAGCTACAACACGGCAACACCATTCTTTACAATGGTGGGTTTCCCAAAGCAGCTAATATGATCTTGGTTACTGTTACAGAAGCCATAAATTGTGCTGATGAAAAAATAGCTTTATAAAAATATAGATTTTAAACAATGATTTATAAACTTGAACTGGTCTTTTAATCAGGAAACAGAACAGCAGAATTGAATACAGAATATATGCATGTATGCACAACTCCCAGGATCTCTTTTCATAACTTCCCTGTTTCCACCCTAACCTTTTGGAGGGGGGTTAGGAGTCAGCTGGAGTACTTTAAAGCAGACTGGCTTCCAACTGCCCGTTTTATTTTTTTAAGAAAACTTCTACATCTTTGTGAGTTTAATACTTGTTCATAGGAAAGAAAGGTGTTAATGAAAGGAATTCTTTATTTTGCTTTGGAAAAAAATCTGAGATAAAACATAGAGGAGATATTCTGGAAACTTTGCTGCTACATGGGAGTTGTATTGTGAACTACTAGAGGTGGTATTTTCACTGAACATACAATCTGAAAATAAAATCTGAAATAAGCTCTTCAGTCTAAATTACTATGTGTGTGTGTATATATATATATGTGTGTGTATATATATATATATATATATATATATATATATATATATATATATATATATATATATATATATATGTGTATATATATATATATATATATATATATATATATATATATATATATATATATATATATATATATATATGAATCCCAGGTGTAGACATGTTTCTTAAGAATAAAAATAATGAACTCTGGGATGTAGAATAGCCTTTTAATACTGAGCTTTCGTCAACTAGCTGTTGACATCATCAGAGTAAGGGCTAAGAATAAAGGAGAACCTACATGTGTGCTTGTGTGACCGTTTTTAATGGTCAAGGTATAGAATGTATATATAGCATACTCACAACACACTTGCTCACATTTAGTTCAATAGTTCCGGCTTTGCTGCAAAAACCGGTCTCGGACTGAAATTCAAATATCCCTCCTATCAGCTGTTCGGTGCGTAGGATCTGCTGTGCTACGCGTAGTCGCACATCGGCTGTAAGTGTCCTCGTGAGAGGGGTGCAATCTATGTCCGTTCGTGAAAGAACCAGTTTCACAACAGCAGAACAAAAGAGAGCAAGAAATGGCCAATTTAATTACACCTTCCCCGAAGTTACTGACAGCTGACATAATAAAAGGGCTCTTGCAATGCAGAGTGTCTATTCACAGCGAGACAGGCACACGCAACTGTTAGATAGCGAACGGACATTGAGACCTCAGCGAGGACTGGCTCGTGCGGTGAGAGAACCAGCTTCACAGCATCCAGATGGGGGGGGTACAACGAGTTACTTACACGTCCCACGAGGGCATCTACTGGTTCACACATCAGAGCCAGACTCGCCACCACAGCTGAGCACAAGAGAGCGGAATGACCATGCCGATTGCACCCCTCTCATGAGGACACTTATAGCCGATATGCGACTGCGCATAGCGCAGGTCCTGAACAGCTGATAGGACGGATATTTGAATTTCAGTCCAAGACCGGCTTTTGCAGCAAAGGCGGAACTATTGGACTAAATGTGAGCAAGTGTGTTGTGAGCATGCTATATATACATTCTATACCTTGACCGTTAAAAATGGTCACACAAGCACACATGGTCAAAATCACCAACTCTCATTCTAGTACAGTTGCAGGCTCTCTTGGACTATTCCTAGCACTAATTTTTGTTTCATATGTTGCATCAGTAATTAACCAAAAATACTTTCCCTGCTGGTAGGATATTACTCAGTCTTCACAAGATTCTTTGCTACATAAGACTGTCATACAGCTGGGAAAACAGCCAAGGTAAATATTTGGTTCTTTAATATTTAAAAATATCTAAAAAATGTTAAATATTTATCTGTTGTATATGTGTGAATGAGAAAATTCAGCACAATCACTGTTTGTTCTAGTTTATGCATTCCTAGCATTTGCCCCTCCCAGCATGTGCCCCAACCCAGATTACTTGCACAGATGTTACTTCCGATTAGCAGTGGACCAATTTCTATTATAAATGGTTAACTATGTCATTACTAAAGAAACCCGACTATGAAATAATGCTTCTTGAATAAATAAATGCTTAGATTCAGAAAAAAAATAATTTCAGTTGCATCAACACTTCTATAAAACAGAATTCTACAAAAACAAGGTGTCATCATAGCTAGTAAGATGTGGAATTTTTGCTTCTGGGGAATTGGACACTTTCCAAGAGAATATGCAATTTCGTTGGAGACTGTAAACGGAGAAGACTGGTGGATTTCCATTCTCTTTTCCAATTGTTTTCATTTGCACATTGTCACCATTGAATATCTTTATTTTAATTGTAAAAGTGTTTGCTTTAATGTATCTTGCTTTGGCAGCCCATCAGTTGATTATAATAATATAATGTAACACAATTCAAATGTTTGTTGCATTTGAATTACTTCTTGTATAAAACAGACATAAGCCAGAAACAAAGGAAATGCTAAGGAAAAGGTTGTGAGAGAGTAATAAAGGCATATTTAGAGGTCATTAGGGCAAAAAAAATGTTTAAAACATTCAAACAATATTCAAACAATATCTATCTAAAATGTCTGACTTTTTAAAACAATCTTTAAATCTTAACTTTTCTATTGATTTTATTTTTTAATCTTTAAATGTAAAGATTGATTATTATAGTGTTTCAGAAAATCTGCTTGAT
>NW_015396276.1:0-1518 GCF_001527695.2 Protobothrops mucrosquamatus
AAGGTACAGACTGAATAAACACGGGTATCAATAAAGAAATAAAATACATCCCTTGGGTTTTATTCTCTTAGTTTCCTGGTCTTATTGAGTTATGAGATAGCTAAGGGCGATGCTGAACTGACCTTTGCTTCATTCAACATTTTTTATTAAATGTCCAGAGAAGAAAGCAGACAAGAATTCCTTCAGTGGCACTCTCAGAGTCGCCGGTGAAATTTCATAGTATAGCACAGCACAGCACAGCACAGCACAGCACAGCACAGCACAGCACAGCACAGCACAGCACAGCACAGCACAGCACAGCATAGTATAGTATAGTATAGTATAGTATATAGCCGTGGTGGCAAACCTATGGCACGGGTGCCACAAGTGGCACGCAGAACTCTCTATGTGGGCACACGTGCTGGTGCCCCAGTCCTAGGCCTTCAGCTGGGTTTTATAAAACCTTTTCGCTTTAGTCCTCCACCTCCGTGTGGAAAAAAAGGTTCAATCAATCAATCAATATTCAACTTCTCGCGGGGAAAAAAAAGATCTCGCAAAGTTGGAATTGATTGATTGAACTTTTTAGTCCTACCCAGTCTGCCGTTACCACCGCAGCCACGCCCACCCAATGGGACACGCCCACCCGGCACCCAACGATACATAAGTGGGTTTTGGGTTTCAGTTTGGGCACTCGGTCCCTAAAAGGTTCGCCATCACTGGTATATAGCATATAGTATATAGTATATAGTATATAGTATATAGTATATAGTATATAGTATATAGTATATAGTATATAGTATATAGTATATAGTATATAGTATATAGTATATAGTATATAGTATAGTATAGTATAGTATAGTATAGTATAGTATAGTATAGTACAGTACAGTACAGTACAGTACAGTATAGTATACAGTAGTGTATAGAATAGAATAGAATAGAATAGAATAGAATAGAATAGAATAGAATAGAATAGAATAGAATAGAATCAAGATATGAATAGGAATAGGAATAGGAATAGGAATAGAATAGAATAGAATAGAATAGAATAGAATAGAATAGAATAGAATTATGGAATAGAGTAGAGTAGAGTAGAGTAGAGTAGAATAGAATAGAATAGAATAGAATAGAATAGAATAGAATAGAATAGAATAGAATAGAATAGAATATATGGAATAGAATAGAATAGAATAGAATAGAATAGAATAGAATAGAATAGAATAGAATAGAATAGAATAGAGAAAATATGGAATGCAATGCAATGGAATGAATGGAATATAATAGAAAGAGTTGAGCTTAACTTCAAGTTATTACCTGGACAAGGATAGACTAGACTAGAAGGCTTCCGGTGGCAGGCGATTTCGCTGGTCGCAGCTGTTTGCTGCCTCCCGCCTGTTTTGCGTAAAAGCCGGTTTGACAGCCAGCATCTGCTGTCAAACGGCTTGATACCTTTCCCCTGGGCATAAGGGGATCGGTGAGCTGCCCGGGGTAGGAGTTGAGTTCCCGAGTCGTCCTATATGGACGATGTAGGCGAGAACT
>NW_015396276.1:3410-8478 GCF_001527695.2 Protobothrops mucrosquamatus
AGGAGATGGATTGCTTAAGTTTAGAGTTTGGAGTTAGAGATATTAATATTTGTTTACTTGTAGTTGAATGTTAGCCTAGGTTTGGTTTGGGAAGTCTGGGGGGTAGGGGGATGGGATAAATCATTGTGTAATACTTGTGATGTATTTTTTCGTTTATGATAAAAACAATAAAATTTTATATTGAAAAAAAAAAAAAAAGGATAGACTAGACTAGACTAGACTAGACTAGACTAGACTAGAATAGACTAGAATAGAATAGAATAGAATAGAATAGAATAGAATAGAATAGAGCTGGAAGGGACCTTGGAGGTCTTCTAGTCCAGCCCCCTGCTCAAGTAGGAAAACCTACACCATCTCAGACAAGCGAGTGTCCAGTCTCTTCTTAAAAACCACCAGTGATGGAGTGCCCATGATTTCTGGAGGCAACATCTGTTCCACTTGTTGATTGTCCTCACTGTTAGGAAGTTTCTCCTTAATTCCAGGTTGCTTCTCTCTTTGGTCAGTTTCCAACCATTGTTTTTCATCCTTCCCTCTGGTGCTTTGGTGAATAATGTGACCCCCTTTGCTTTGTGGCAGCCCCTCAAATGCTAGAATACTGCTATCGTGTCACCCCTATTTCTTCTTTTCTTTAGACTAGCCAAACCCAAGTGATGGAAACATTTCTTACACATCCCCTTTGTAAGAAAGGGGGAAACACTTAACTAGCAATAATCCTGTTCTGGTTTCTAACAATATGATTACTGAGGGTGAAGGTTCATTCTCCAAGCTTGTGGGTTGGTTTCTGAACATTTCGTTACCAGGCTAGGTAACATCTTCAGCAGAGTTTAGGAGATGTCCATGTTCCTCTGCTTATAAGGGCTTTGTGTGGTCAGTAGGCCTTGTGATGGGAGGGTCACATCAGGTGAGGCTCTAGTGATGGGTCTTGTGATGGGTCAGGTGTGAGTTACATCATGTGAGGGTCTGGTGATGGGTCTTGTTGAGGGGTCAGGTGTGGGTGTGGCAAGCGAGGGCCTTACCCATCATAAGTCCAATGTCAAGGTTCCGACTGACGAGCCCACCTGAGTGTGCACCATTGAGACGATCCAATCTCTTAAGGCAAAACTTTATTGAGTACATCATTTCGGCACCGATGAAAGCGAAAACAGCTCCGGTTAATTCCCATGCAAACCAATATAATTAAGGTATAGAATCCTCCCTCTCCCAATTAGCGCAAGTCACATTGTCCAATTGAGTGTCACGATCTTGTTATGAGAAAGTGTCTCTTTGGCTAGCAGTCACGTACTGAAACGTCCTTGGTTCACACAGGCTGATTTCTTGATGTCCGGAGCCAGCATTCCATCTCCCCCTTCCCTGCCCCCTAGTTCATTGGCAAGCTGAGAAGCAGTAATAATAATAATAATAATAATAATAATAATAATAATAATAATAATAATAATAATAATAATAGTAGTAGTAGTAGTAGTAGTAGTAGTAGTAGTAGTAGTAGTAGTAGTAGTAGTAGTAGTAGTAGTAGTAGTAGTAGTAGTAAAGTTGGAAGGGACCTTGGAGGTCATCTAAGTCCAACCCCCTGCTCAGGCAGGAAACCCTATACCATTTCGGACAAATGGCTGTCCAATCTCTTCTTAAAAACTTCCAGTGTTGGAGCATTCACCACTTCAGGAGGCAGGTTGTTCCACTGGTTAATTGTTCTCACTGTCAGGAAGTTTCTCCTTAGTTGTAGGTTATTTCTCTCCTTAATTAGTTTCCATCCATTGCTTCTTGTCCTGCCTTCAGGGGCTTTGGAGAATGGCTTGACTCCCTCTTCTTTGGGGCAGCCCCTGAGATATTGGAAGACTGCTATCATGTCCCCCCTCGTCCTTCTCTTCATTAAACTAGACATACCCAATTCCAGCAACCTTTCCTTATATGCTTTAGCCTCCAGTCCCCTAATCATCTTTGTTGCTCTTCTCCGCACTCTTTCTAGAGTCTCAACATCTTTTTTACATCGTGGTGACCAAAACTGGATGCAGTATTCCCAGTGTGGCCTTACTAAGGCATTGCAAAATGGTATTAATACTTCACGTGATCTTGAATCTATCCCTCTGTTAATGCAGCCCAGCACTGTTTTGGCCTTTTTGGCAGCTGCAGCACATGGCTGGCTCATATTTAAGTGATTGTCCACTAGGACTCCGAGATCCCTCTCACAATTAATGATTGCAACAGCATAAGCACACTTCAAACATGACAACCTACTGACCTTATAAAGCCCTTAAAAATGGAAGAACGCCAATACTGACATCCCCTAAACTCTGCTGAAGATGTTACCTAGCCTGGTAATGAAACATTTGTAAACAAGCCCACCAGCCTAGAGAATCAACCTTCATCCTCATCTTATACCTCCAGTGTTGGAGCATTCACCACTTCTGGAGGCAGGTTGTTCCACTGGTTAATTGTTCTAACTGTCAGAAAGTTTCTCCTTAGTTCTAGGTTGCTTCTCTCCTTGATGAGTTTCCATCCATTGCTTCTTGTCCTGCCTTCAGGTGCTTTGGAGAATAGCTTGACTCCCTCTTCTTTGGGGCCTCCCCTGAGATATTGGAAGGCTGGTATCCTGTCACCCTAGTCCTTCTCTTCATTAAACTAGACATACCCAATTCCTGAAACCGTTCTTCGTATGCTTTAGCCTTCAGTCCCCTGATCATCTTTGTTACTTAGCCCACCCATTTCAGTATTCTCAGGGGGTCTCCCTTCCCAATTCTAACCAGGCCCTATTAGCTTGGACCCCGAAAAGATATTGCTTATGCTTTGTTTGTTTAAATGTGAGCGTATCCTTTCATCTGTGGGAATCCCTCTTATTATTTTCTGGAGGGAATTTCTCCAGGGTGCACTGAATGAATTATTATTGCAGTGAGCCTTAATTATTAGTTGTTGGGTCCTCCATTTGATTCCACAAGAACTAAAGGATGTGATCATATTTATACACTGCAAGAAAGGAGAAGAAAATGGATACAGCCATATATATGCGTAGGTAATAGAGGATGTAGGTATAAATATTCATAATTAGCAAAGTTCTGGTTACTTCCCGACCCCTTTACTGTTAACTATCCTCAAGAAAGAGTTACAGGTTGTCCTCAGCTTACAACAGCTTGTTTAGTGAGTGTTCAAAGTAACAATGGTACTGAAAAAAGTGACATGACCATTTTTCAAACTTACGACAGTTGCAGCATTCCTAACACTATACCCCATGTATATTTATTACTGTATTTTCTTGTATCTATTTTATGCTGCAACTAAGTTCTGTTTATTGTCTTTTTTTTTTGGGGGGGGGTACAGTCATAATAAGACTAATCAATTAACAAACTATCAATACTCAGTACTCAGCTGAGCTTCTCAAAAAAGGAGATGTTAACAAACTGCAAACTTGAATTGTCTTATTCTGTCCCAGCCTTTCCTATATTTATTAATTTTATTTCATTTTATGTGATTTTATTCATTACATTTATATGCTACTAGTCTCACTATATGATCCCTCATTGGCAGGGACCCCAAAATAAAATAAAATAAAATAAGAATAACACTTACCACCTGCAAGATTAGCAAAAATGTTTAAAAACATGTCTACTAACTGTTGGAAATGTAGTCAAAAGCCAGGCACATACTTTCACCTTTGGTGGACATGCGCTAAAGCAAAAAAAAATTTGGTCCAACATACACATGTGGTTACAGAAAAGGTTATGAAAACATGTAGATTTTAAGCCAGAACTATTTCTTCTAGGTATAATTACAGAGAACTATGACAAAAAATGTATATATTTAATATTACATCTATTGACAGCAGCGAGAATTACATTTGCACAATATTGGAAAGACGAAAAAACACCATCGGAAAAAAGATATAATTAGGAAATTTTGGATTGTGCGGAAATGAATAGGCTTACTTTGAAAATAAAAGGGAAGGAAGATACAGAATATTTTCAAACACAGGAAAATTTTTATAAATGGCTAAAAAAGCGGAATAGAGAGTGGAAATGGGAGTTGTATTACTATTAATGTTAAATATGTGAACCCAAGACAACAGGTTGTTTATTAAGCACTAAAGATTTGTAACTATAAAAACAGTGTAAAAATGACAATAAAGGTTATCATCTTATCTTATCTTATCTTATCTTATCTTATCTTATCTTATCTTATCTTATCTTATCTTAATAAAATACTATAAAAAAGAATAGTTGGAAGGGACCTTGGAGATCTTCTAGTCCAACCCCCCTCCTCAGACAGGAAATCCTGTACCAGTTCAGTCAAATGGTTGCCCAATCTTTTCTTAAAAACTGTTTGTGGCAACCTGTCAAACTTCCAACATGGAGGACAATTCACCAGTGGAACAACCTGCCTCCAGAAGCGGTGAATGATCCAACACTGGAAGTTTTTAAAGAAGAGACCGGACAGCCATTTGTCTGAAATGGGATAAGGTTTCCTGCCCGAGCAGGGGGTTGGACTAGATGACCTCCAAGGTACCTTCCAACTTTATTATTATTATGAAGAGATTGGACAGCCATTTTTCTGAAATGGTATAGGGTTTCCTGCCTGAGCTGGACTAGATGACCTCCAAGGTCCCTTCCAACTCTTCTTATTCTGCTATTTTAATTCTTAATTATCAGAATTAAAAGAGGTAAGCTTTATTAAATTAGAAAACGGCTCAAAACAAGCAGGTGGGGAAGAAGTGGTTCGAAATCTGAGAGAGCCAGAAAAAGGATTTTTTTTTTTCCATTTTTGTGGATTTGTTATTTAATCTTACTTCGGCCCCCAACATGATAAATGGCAACGCTTTATTTCAGACACTATTCCAGCCCTTTCCATAGGAAATGTGTTCTTTATTTTCAGTTTAAAGGATCCCCCCCTGCTTTGATAGGTTCTTTATGTAAGCCGTTTAATAAATAAATCACTGGTAATCAGTAAGCAAGACGGAGGCAGATTATGCTTAGAGAGAGACTGAGAGCTACGTGGATTTATGGCCCAGTCAGAAATACAAGAGGCTGTAGCTTGTTCAACTACAAAGAAATCCTTTTGCTATAATTCATAAAATGTGATACAG
>NW_015396277.1:0-6443 GCF_001527695.2 Protobothrops mucrosquamatus
TATTGCAGGAAGCTGCAGTTTCTTGTGTATTGTGCAAAGTTTTGGGACATAGTTCCCAGTGCCCCAATGACAATGGGTACCACTGTTACACGTTTCATCCATAATCGCACAGTTTCGATGGCCAGGTTGCGATATTTTGTAATATTTTTCCATCTCTTCCAACTATTATTATTATTATTATTATTATTATTATTATTATCATTATTACTACTACTACTACTACTACTACTACTACTACTACTACTACTACTACTACTACGGAGGATCATTGCATAGTCAGCCAGATGTTCAGACTGGATTTGGTATTTTTGTCTACCTATCGAGTCCTTATCAAGGACCTGGGATAGGCAGATGTGGATGTTTGATGGTATTACAGATATCGTCGCAGGATGGAAGCAGTTCCTGGTAAGGCCGCCTTTTGCAATTGACTAAGCGAATTTGTCAATGCCGATGATGGTGTTCAAGGGGTGCTCCAGTTGTTTTGGGATTGCACCCAAGGCGCCTATTACTATTGGTACTACCCTTGCTTGCCTTTGCCACAGTCTTTCTATTTCTATTTGTAGGTGTTTGTATTTTGTTATCTTCTCCAGTTCTTTCTCGTCTATTCTGCTGTCTCCAGGCACTGCCACGTCCACTATCCAGACTTTTTTGTCTTTCTTATCGACAATTGTTAAGTCCGGGGTGTTATGTTGCAGGTGCTTGTCTGTTTGAATTCTGAAGTCCCAAAGTAGTTTAATTTTGTCATCTTCTATGACTTTCTCTATTTTATGATCCCACCAGTTTTTGCTTACAGGCAAATGATATTTCTTGCAGATCTTCCAATGCACCATTGTTGCTACTTTGTCGTCATCATCATCATCATCATCATCATCATCATCATCATCATCATTATTATTATTAAATATTAGACCACTGCTATCATGTCCCCTCCAGTCCTTCTTTTCATTAAACTAGACATACCCAATTCCTGCAACCATCTCCAATTAAAGCGGCATTAGTCAGCAGGAGATATGAGAAACTGCCAGAGAGATGCTGTCAGCCGAGTGGATTGTCTGTTTTTATCCAACTGGGCTCCTTCCATTAAGGGACACGATTCAACAGCGTCTGGGATTCAGCTATGATGCAAAATCTAATGTCAAGTGTGCTTCCTGGAATCCACGCCTCTCCCCCCCGCCCCGCTCTTTCTATTAAACTGAGAAAGGGATATTAATAAACCTTGCTGACTAATTTCTGCCTAGCTGCACCTCCAATCAATATTCAACTTTAGCTTTTATGATGTCAGCGGGAGATTAAAGGGGGGAGGGGAAATTATATTCTGTTTCCATAGCTCATGGTGAGGAACACACAGAGGCTTCAAGCTTCGCTTTCCGAAAAATAAAGCGAGTGCGTTATGCCGTAAGAATTTAAATAGCCTCATTTCATTCCTAGGTTTATTACTCTGTCCTGATAAAACTGTTATTTCAATACGTTTTTGAGCGTGGCAGATGTAAAAACGGTTTGGAACACTTAAATACGCTTCTCCGGGGTTCTAATCCTAGAGGCTGTGGGAAGTCAGCCCCCCCACCAGAGAAGGAAATATTAAAAGGGCAGAATATTATATTTCCTCAAAAGATCTTAAAGAGGTCCATAAAACTGGAAAGGTTGGAGACCACTGAACTAACTGATTGATATATATATATAAAAATCTAAGCAGAGTGAAAAACCTAATAAGTTAATATTTAGATGTTACAGCACTGATTTTCCTTTCCTGGAATAATAATAATAATAATTAGTGGGGTTTTTAAGGGAAATTTTAATTATTAGGCCATTGCAAATATTTCCTTTTAATCTGGTTTTAAATTGGTATTTATTGTAATATTGGTTTTATAAGGCTGTCAGCCGCCCTGAGTCCGGTAAGGAGAAGGGCGGGATACAAATAAATAAATAAATAAATAAATAAATAAATAATAATAATAAATAATGATGATGATGATGATGATGATGATAATAATAATAATAATAATAATAATAATAATAATAATAATAATAATAAAATTGGAAGGGACCTTGGAGGTCATCTAGTCCAACCCCCTGCTCAGGCAGGAAACCCTATACTATTTCAGACAAATGGCTGTCCAGTCTCTTCTTGAAAACTTCCAGTGTTGGAGCATTCACCGCTTCTGGAGGCAGGTAGTTCCACTGGTTAATTGTTCTCACTGTCAGGAAGTTTCTCCTTAGTTCTAGGTTGCTTCTCTCCTTGATGAGTTTCCACCCGTTGCTCCTTGTCCTGCCTTCAGGCGCTTTGGAGAATAGCTTGACTCCGTCTTCTTTGGGGCAGCCCCTGAGATATTGGAAGACTGCTATCATGTCCCCCCTCGTCCTTCTCTTCATTAAACTAGACATACCCAATTCCAGCAGCCTTTCCTTATATGCTTTAGCCTCCAGTCCCCTAATCATCTTTGTTGCTCTTCTCTGCACTCTTTCTAGAGTCTCAACATCTTTTTTACATCGCGGTGACCAAAACTGGATGCAGTATTCCAAGTGTGGCCTTACCAAGGCCTTGTAAAGTGGTATTAATACTTCACGTGATCCTGATTCTATCCCTCTGTTAATGCAGCCTAGCACTGTGTTGGCTTTTTTGGCAACTGCAGCACACGGCTGGCTCATATTTAAATGATTGTCCACTAGGACTCCGAGATCCCTCTCATAGTTACTACTATTGAGCAAGGTACCCCCTATACTATACCTGTACATTTGGGTTTTCTTGCCTAAATGTAGAACCTTACTTTTTTCACCATTGAATTTCATTTTGTTAGATAGCGCCCAGTGTTCAAGTCTGTCCAGGTCCTCCTGTATCTTAAGCCTGTCTTCTGGAGTGTTGGCTCTTCCTGCCAGCTTGGTGTCATCTGCAAATTTGATGATTTCCCCATCTATCCCCTATTATTCCTTCTCTATATCTATCCCTTATTATTCCTTCTCTTGACTTTAGACAAACCTGAGGCTAGTGTCAATTAATTCCACCAGAAAACAATTAGATTACTGCAAAGTAGTGGAAACGGTTTAGCGGTGGTAAATTTATTTACTCTCCTGGTGGGTCCAGAGAGATAAGGCATTGAATGTCTTTAAGGCAACGTATTTTTATTTTATTTTTAAAAAAGAAGACATTCTCAAAGCAGCTGCAAGGCTGATTCCACTCAAGAGACTGGCCCTCAAACTCTCTGGACGAGAAGACATTCAAACTCACTTGAAAAGAGGAAAAGCAAGGATTTCACAGAATATTAGCATCGTAATTCCTGAAATGGAGCAAATAAAGAGAAAGGAATTATCAGCAATTAGCACTGAGCACACACTTCTTTCTGAAGTGTGTGTGTGTGTGGGGACGCATGTTGTTCTTGTTGTCATTCTCCAAAAAGCCCACAAAACTTGTGAGCGCAGAGGGAGAAAATAACACGGTACAGGTCATCCTCGATTTACGACCACAATTGAGCCCGGAATTTACGTTGCTAAGTGAGACGTTTGTTAAGTGTGTTTTGTCCCATCTTTCTTGCCACAGTGGTTAAGTGAATCACGGCAGTTGTTAAATTAGCAACACGGTTGTTAAGTGAATCTGGCTTCCCCATTGACTTTGATTGTCAGACGGTCGCAAAAGGGGATCGCGTGATCCCGGGGACACGGTGACCATCATAAATACGAATCAGTCCCCAAGCATCCGAATTTTGATCACGTGACCGTGGGGACGCTGCGACGGTCGTGAAGTGTGAAAAATAGCCCTAAGTCACTTTTTCAGTGCGGTTGTAGCTTTGAATGGTCACTAAAAGAATTGTTGTAAGTCGAGGACTACCTGTATAGGAAGCTGGCTAACTGCAGCGTATTTAACAAAACTTGATTTTAGCATAATAAAGGACACTTGCTTAGATCTGCATTTGTGTTTGGCACTGAGGTATACTAAAAGTCTGATATTCTGAAACCTTTTTTTAGATGGCTTTTCCCATCCCTCTGCAAAAAATTCTAATTGCCTTGCAAGGAGCTTTTGCATGTCTCTGTTTTTGCATCAATTCCCTCTGATTCCTGGAATAAATTAATCCTCCTTCTATATATATATTTAAAAAAAAAAATGTGTCGTGTATTTACTTAATTTGATGCAGCAAAGAGATCTGGTCTTGCCTTGAACAGCAGAGGAGATCTAAACAAGATCACGGTCTTTTGTTTCTAATTTAAGCTTTTCAGATTGACTTTCATTTGTACTGTTTTTTAGCTTACGTTTTATATTCCTCATTTCTCAAAAATTGCGGTAAGCCGTTCTTGAAGAGGGGGGGGGGAGGTTAGCATAAACCGAAAGAGGAGATATAAGTTCAATAATAGATGAATGAATCAATCAATAATTGAAAAAAAAAATGGCTGGAGTTTTGCTGCCTGGCCCTGCGCACAATATTTAGTTACATTGCTGTATCTGAGCTGCAGCAATCCAAGGGCTAAAATGGTTTAAATCAGCGGTTCTCAACCTGTGGGTCGCGACCCCATTTGGGGTCGCGAGACCATTTCACGGGGGTCGCCACACAACGCGATCCGCCATTTTTTTGTCCGCCATTTTTTTTGTCCGCCATTTTTTTCCCCTTTTCCGGCGGGTGCCTTACCTCCCTTGGGCTGGGCCAGCTGGTGGTTGGCCTGCTCCGTCTCTGCCGCTTGCCAGCTACGCCTCGGCCGGCGCAGGGGGCGGAACCACGCATGCACGGCGCTCCCGGGCAGGGAAAGTCCTCGACTTACGACCGGTTGGGTAGTCCTCGACTTACGACCGGTTTAGTCCTCGACTTACAACCGGTTTAGTCCTCGACTTACGACCGGTTGGGGTTGCGGCATTAAAAAGGTTGAGAACCACTGTTCTAGTCCAACCCCCTGCTTAGGCAGGAAACCTATGGCACAGTCACTCAACCAGGAGACGATGAGTTCTAGTCCCGCTTTAGGCATGAAAGCCGATTGGGTGACTTTGGGCCAATCACCAGGAGACAGTGAGTTCTAGTCTTGGCTTGGCTTGGTGACTTTGGGCCAGTCCCTCTCTCTCAGCCCAACCCACCTCACAGGGCTGTTGTGGGGAAAATAGGAGGAAGAAGAAATATTAAATATGTTCACCTCCTTGAGTTGGGATGAAAATCTAATAAATAGATAAACAAAGTCCGACTGCCTCTTATGACAACTAAGGTTTTGTGCAAGGGTCAACCTGAGCAAAGGGTCTGTTTAATCTAATTCAACAATTATCTTATATTAAAGAGACATGCTTAATCCCTGGAGAAAATAACGCAGCCATCCAGAATCATACATCATAATTCTATGATTGTCGCACCCAGGAAATAAAACAAACTCTCATTAGAACAAGAGAGAAAAAAAAGATTTATTTTTACAACGCCTAGTCATCTCAGGGAAAAAGCAGTCACTAGATGGGGCAATTGCTACGAACAGGATAATATTGTGAAAAAGGGGAGGAAGATGCAACTCAGTAGCTAACTTTAAGGTGTATGGACTTCAATTCCCAGAATTCCCCAGCCAGCATGAGGAAAATCGAAGTCCCTACACGCAGTCCTCGATTGGTTGAACTTTAAATCTGTGTCTAAAAATGATCAATTGATCCAAAAGAGGTTGGGTTTTGAGGAAGGGAAAGTAGGAACAAAAATGATTTGCTGGGAACAGAAAGTTCAAAGGGACTGGAGAAGAACAGAGTTCACCAAATCAGTGCTTCGTGCAAGATCTGTCAACTCCTGGCTGGATGGGAGACCACCAAGAAATCTCCAGTCTGTAGGATAGTTTGTCTACTACTGGATGGCAGACCACCAGGAAATCTTAGGTATTTAACTTATTTATTTGTTAAATTTATTTGCCTCCTCCCCCCCCCACCCTGGGGTTACTCTGGGCAGCTTGCAATAATAGAAAGAAAGAAAGAAAATGAAAGGCGCGTAAACGGAACTGAGGTAAAATTAACAGAAAAATAAAATAAACAATGAAAAAGGAACACAACAAGAACAATACATCAATATGTACTTAGGCTAGACTAGAAAATTACAATGGGAAACTATTTTCATATTGTTGCCTGAAAAATGTCCATGAAGTCAGTAGAGGTCAAGGTCAACGTAAGAGGGCGGTCTTTACTTTTAATGAAAGAGGAGATAACCCATGATTATTGGGTCATCCTTCTTTCCATGTATAATATAGACCAGGGGTCTTCAAATGTGGCCCTTTTATGACTTGTGGACTTCAACTCCCAGAATTCCTCAGCCAGCATGCCTGGCTGAGGAATTCTGGGAGTTGAAGTCCGCAAGTCATGAAGGGGCCATAGTTCCCCCATGCTGGCTCAGGAATTCTGGGAGTTGAAGTCCACAAGTCATGAAGGGGCCATAGTTCCCCCATGCTGGCTCAGGAATTCTGGGAGTTGAAGTCCGCAAGTCATGAAGGGGCCATAGTTCCCCCATGCTGGC
>NW_015396277.1:6974-8478 GCF_001527695.2 Protobothrops mucrosquamatus
CCCCATGCTGGCTGAGGAATTCTGGGAGTTGAAGTCCACAAGTCATGAAGGGGCCATAGTTCCCCCATGCTGGCTCAGGAATTCTGGGAGTTGAAGTCCACGAGTCATGAAGGGGCTATAGTTCCTCCATGCTGGCTGAGGAATTCTGGGAGTTGAAGTCCGCAAGTCATAAAAGGGCCAAGTTTGAAGACCCCTGCTATAGACTGACACTGTTTCCCCTCGCGACTCTCAACTGAGCCTCAGTGAAGCCCCCTCCGCCTCCTCATCTGAGTCACTCCCTGGTCCCCCATTGCCGTTACGAGATTTCAAATTTCAGCCTTGGTTACCAAAGCAGCCAATCGCTGCTCACCTGTCATACTTTGCCACAAGCCGATTGGATGCAGGGGCCAGAGGGAGGTGGGAAAACGGGCAGGAATACACCTCTGCCATCTTCCCTTGCTCCATGGGTTTCTGGGAAGTGTAGTTGGAAGGTGCAGTGGCTCTGAAGGTATCCCAAAGGTGCTTTTTTTCACGAGGCAACTGGACTTTCTTGTTTTTCTTTGAAGACGTTTCGCTTCTCATCCAAGAAGCTTCTTCAACTCTGACTGGATGGTGGGGAATGGCAGGATTTATACTCCTTGCAGACAGCTGGTCATTTGCATCCTTTTAGAGAGTCGTTGAGGCCACTTGGAGGTTTATCTGTGTCCTCAGGGTCACCTGAATACTGAATACTGCAAATGGGTGTGGAGCCTTCTTGGAACTGCCTAAAAGGACTGTTTTGTAGACTGGAGATAGGTGGTGTTGTATTCCCCCCCCCCTCTGTTGAGAGAGGGCTATTCAATTCCTCTTTAACCCTTCTTTCAAAACAGAGCCCCCTCTGTCCAAAATGTGGACTTTGCTGTCTTTGAAAGAGCGGCCTTTGTCTTTTAAATGCAGATGGACTGCTGAATCTAGCCCTGATGGTTTGTTTTTCTATGTTGTGCCATGCGCTTATGAAGTGGCTGTTTTGTTTCCCCACTCTGCATCTCTGCACAGGGCTGACTGCATTGTACTGCACAGGCCACGCTGCTCAGTTTGTGTCTGGGTGTTTTTGTCCTTGGGGTAGACAAGCTTCTGCCTTCGTGTATTCTTGGGTTTGAAGTCTGCACGTATGTGAAAAAAGCATCTTTGGGACAACTGTAACCTGGATGACTGAGAATCTCCATAGACTCTGAAGATGCCAAATGTAAATCCCATGGGAGTGATGGATGCCGAATTTTGGACGCATTTTTTAAGTTAGTCCAACTGAGGTTACGCTGATGCAGAAATGGTGACTCTCCGATGCACCATTTCACCCAATTGAAGGTTACAAACAGACAAGAAAGTTTGAGTAGCACATACAGTAGATCGTCCTAGCAATTTCAGCCTGCAGCTCACTCTGGCTGGTTCCCAAAAGCTAAACAGGGTTAGTATTTGCCTGGGAGACTCACAGGAAATCTCTGGATTGCAGGCTAGTCTATTTCTCCCTTGGATGGGAGACCACCAG
>NW_015396277.1:9862-13873 GCF_001527695.2 Protobothrops mucrosquamatus
TTATTATTATTATTATTATTATTATTATTATTATTATTATTATTATTATTATTATTATTATTATTATTATTATTATTATTATTATTATTATTATTATTATTATTATTATTATTATTATGTCTGACTGGATGGTGGGGAATAAAACATATTTAAAAAACAAGACAAAACTCAGATGCTTGGCAACTAGTTCCTTTTTATGACGGTTTCATCCTGTGATCACCTTTTGCAAACTTCTGACCAGCAAAGTCAACTGGGAAGCCGCATACGCCTTAATAACGGTGTTACTAAACTAACCGTGCAGTGATTCACTTAACAACTGTGGCAAGAAAGGTCGTAAAATGGGGGAAAACTCACTTAACAAATGTCTCGCTTAGCTGTGGTCGTGAATTGAGGAGTCCCCGTACTAAATTAATGGCTGCAATGATTCACTTAGCCCTGGCCAGGAAGATCGCAACACGCAGAAAAACTCAACTGAAAACGACCGCCCTCACTTAGCAATGGAAAGCCTCAGCTGTGGTCATAGGTTGAGGACTGCCAGTAACAAGGAGAGGTTCTGAGCCGCTTTAGGCCACTTCGTCTAAATGCACGAGGCCCTTTTGGCAGTGTGCGGCACAGCTTATGCTGTTATTGTTTTTCAACGCAAGCTCTGGCCCCTATCTTTCTCTAGATCACAATCTGGTCATGAACAATTTGCGTCAAGATCTCCGCAATAAATCCAACGTGTAAAACAGCCACGGTTTGCCTACATCATTTCCATAAATCAGTTAAGGCAGGACTGCAGTGCCCTACTGAATTTTTCCTTCCCTTCTCTTGGGAAAGAGGTCTCTGTTTTTTTTACCACATTCTCAGGGTGCTTGAGAATCTAGAATAGGATAGGATAGGATAGGATAGGATAGGATAGGATAGGATAGGATAGGATAGGATAGGGTAGGGTAGGGTAGGGTAGAGTAGAGTAGAGTAGAGTAGAGTAGAGTAGAATAGAATAGAATAGAATATAATAGAATAGAATAGAATAGAATAGAATAGAATAGAATAGAATAGAATAGAATAGAAGGATGGGATATGGGATATAAAATAGAATAGAGTAGAGTAGAGTAGAGTAGAGTAGAATAGAATAGAATAGAATAGAATAGAAGGATGGGATATGGGATATGGGATATGGGATATGGGATATACGGTAGAATAGAATAGAATAGAATAGAATAGAATAGAATAGAAGGATGGGATATGGGATATAAAATAGAATAGAATAGAATAGAATAGAATAGAATAGAATAGAATAGAATAGAATAGAATAGAATAGAATAGAATAGAATAGAATAGAATAGAAGGATGGGATATGGGATATAGAAAAGAATAGAATAGAATAGAATAGAATAGAATAGAAGGATGGGATATGGGATATGGGATATAAAATTAGAATAGAATAGAATAGAATAGAGCTGGAAGGGACCTTGGAGGTCTTCTAGTCCAGCCCCCTGCTCAAGCAGGAGAACCTATACCATCTCAGACAAGTGATTTGCTTATCAATCATGGCAAAAAAGGTCATAAAATAGAGTGCGGCTTACTTAACCACCTTGCTTAGCGCAGCAGAAATTCTGATACCAGTTGTGGTTGCAAGTTGAGAACTATTTGTACCTGTCCATTCTTCATTTTGTGACCAAGTAATGTTCCTGGAGTCACAGGATCACCTTTGCGTCAAGCAAAGGCAATGGGGTAGCCAGAATCACTTAACAATCAGGTTACTAAGTTGATAACCGTAGCAATTCATTTAAGAATTATGGCAAGCAAGGTCATAAAATATGGGAAAACTCACTTAACAACTGCCTGTCTTAGCATTGGGAATTTGGGGGCTCAACGGTGGTCGTAAGTTGAGGATTACCTGTACACTCTTTCCCACAGCCACATCCTATATAAGAAAAAGCGAAAGCACAGCCACCATTTTGAAACACGCTCCCCTCGGCAATTCACGGAAGCCACAACATCTTCAAAGATTCATTATAACAACAGCTGAGGGGGATTTTGATAGATTCTTGAAGGGAAAAAACCACCGGGACAGGTTGAAACATGGAGTGTCTGTTCTACAAAGGAGACAGATGTCACACCGAGAAGATGTAACACTCCCACACACTGATCTAAGGTTCAAAGCAAAAGCAACAAGAGATAATGAAGAACTGTCTGGCTTCAGTCAATTACACAAATTAAGTACGCTTTAATTTCATTACTCTAATAATCTGGAATTTCATTCATCTTACCTCTCCGTTCTCTTTGTTGTGCCTGTTCCAACTCACACCTTTGATTCAAAGGTATCAGGTTTTTTTTTAGCTGATGCTTTAAATGTGTCAATCAACCAATCAATCAATCAGAATAGAGATGGAAGGGACTTTGGAGGTCTTCCAGGCCAATCCCTGCTCAAGCAGGAGACCCTATACCATTTGGCTGTCCAGTTTTTTCTTAAAAACCTCCAGGGATGAAGCACCCACAACTTCTGGAGGCAGGTTGTTCCGCTGGTTAATTGTCCTCACTGTTAGGAACTTTCTCCTTAATTCCAGCTTGCTTCTCTCTTTGATTAGTTTTAGAATAGAATAGAATAGAATAGAATAGAATAGAATAGAATAGAATAGAATAGAATAGAATAGAATAGAATAGAGCTGGAAGGGACCTTGGAGGTCTTCTAGTCCAGCCCCCTGCTCAAGCAGGAGAACCTATACCGTCTCAGACAGGTGAAGGTCTAGTCTCTTCTTAAAAATCTCCAATGATGGGGCGCCCACAATTTCCACCATATTGTTGTATCATTTTATTTTTCTTGCTATCAGGAATAAAATTATGGGAGGGAAGTTGAGTCCTCTGTCCTAATATGACCCACCAGGCAGGTATTGGTCAAAAAAGTCAAAATGGCATCCGTACCGTCCTGAGGGAAGCTCTAAAACTTTTGTATAATACAATAATGGGAAGGACGTTAGGTCCTCTGCCATAATATAACCCACCAGGATGATATCGGTCAAAAAAGTCAAAATGGCGTCCATACCATCTTGAGGGAAGCTCTAAAACATTTGTATAATAAAATAATGGGAAGGACGTTGGGTCCTCTACCATAATATAATCCACCATGATGATATCGGTCAAAAAAGTCAAAATGGCGTCCATACCATCCTGAGGGAAGCTCTAAAACTTTTGTATAATAAAATAATGGGAAGGACGTTGGGTCTTCTACCATAATATAACCCACCAGGGGGATATCGGTCAAAAAAGTCAAAATGGCATCCGTACCATCCTGAGGGAAGCTTTAAAACCTTTGTATAATAAAATAATGGGAGGGACATTGTGTCTTCTACCATAATATAACCTACCAGGGGGATATCAGTCAAAAAAGTCAAAATGGCGTCCGTATTATCCTGAGGGAAGCTCTAAAACCTTTGTATAATAAAATAATGGGAGGGACATTGTGTCTTCTACCATAATATAACCTACCAGGGGGATATCAGTCAAAAAAGTCAAAATGGCGTCCGTATTATCCTGAGGGAAGCTCTAAAACCTTTGTATAATAAAATAATGGGAGCGATGTTGGGTCTTCTACCCTAATATGACCCACCAGAGGGATATCGATCAAAAAATGACAAAATGGCGTCCGTACAGTCCTGAGGGAAGCTCTAAAACCTTTGTATAATCGCCCCATGGGCGTTGCTGTTTTAATTTCTGCTTTTACCCCATGTAAAATGGTCAAAACGAGAAAGCTTCATTTTTTTTTACATTTTATTGCTTCTCTATGAAATTTTTTTTGCAACCCATCTCACTTCAAAGGGCCTCTCGGCGGCTTAATAGCATTAAAAGCAAGAAATCCATAAAAGGTAAATATTTCCAATAGCAATAAAAATAGAATTGTATAAGTGAAAAAGGGAGCAGAAGAACAGCTGGGGAAAAAAAAAAGTTGCAATTCACTCTGAGGAAGGGCGAATTTTTCGGCAGCTTTGACCGTCAGAGGGAAAATCCCCATTCAGGAGAAAACATCCC
>NW_015396277.1:14039-17653 GCF_001527695.2 Protobothrops mucrosquamatus
GGCAGCTTTGACCGTCAGAGGGAAAATCCCCATTCAGGAGAAAACATCCCCAGATGGATTTTAGCTCTGTTTGCAATTATTGGGGGGGGGGGCAGGTGGAAGGATTGGGGGGGGCAGGACTCAGCGGGTACGAAAACATCTGTATCACTTTGACAGAAAACTGCAAGACTCCAACTTTGGCCAAAGATGCAATCTGGACTGGGATAAAAGGAACACAGCTGTGGAATGCTTTCACTTGATTTATAAATACAAACCTTCCTATTTGGATTTTTTTTGTTCGTTATTTTTTCCCCTGCTGGATGTTTTTAGCAAGGCGGATGCAAAGACGTCACTCTCTGTCTTATGAAAAGGCGAAATGGCACTAGTATTATTAAAAAAAAATACTTTAAAAAACATACTAATTTTTTATGTTTTAGGGGGGTGTTTTTTTTCTTACCCATTGTAACCGTGTCCTTCCTTTCTTCCCTTGTCCTCCTCTCAACCCCCACCCCTCCACTATTAAGAGATTTTAAATTTCGGCTTTATTTCCAAAGCTGCCAATTGCCGCCTGAAATGACATGAGGTCTCCTGCTTGAGCAGGGGTTGGACTAGAAGATCTCTAAGGTCCCTTCCAACTCTATGGCTCTATGTTCTGTGTTCTATTCCCCTCCTAAGCAGAGGTGATTTAGATTCTTTTTTGAAAAGAATGAAATGAAATGGTATAGGGTTTCCTGCCAGAGCAGGGGGTTGAACTAGACGACCTCCAAGATCCCTTCCAACTTTATTATTATTATTATTATTATTATTATTATTATTATTATTATTATTATTATTATTATTATTATTATTATTATTATTATTATTATTATGGATCATCGCACAGTCAGCCAGATGTTCAGACTGGATTTGGCATTTTGTCTACCTATTGAGTCCTTACCTTATTATTATTGTTATTGTTGTTGTTATTATTATTATTATTATTATTATTATTATTATTATTATTATTATTATTGATCATCGCACAGTCAGCCAGATGTTCAGACTGGATTTGGCATTTTTGTCTACCTATCGAGTCCTTCCCAAGGACCTGGGATAGGCAGATGTGGATGTTTGATGGTATTACAGATCTCGTCTCAGGATGGAAGCGGTTCCTAGTAAGGCCGCCTTTTGCAATTGACTAATGGCGAATTTGTCAATGCCTATTATTATTATTACTATTATTATTATTAATCATCGCACAGTCCTTGTTGTTGTTGTTATTATTATTATTATTATTATTATTTTTTCTGGCAAGGCATGCAGGAAAAACCTTGCACGTCCCTAATTTTCCTCCTAACTCTCATTTTTATATGGGCAGTTCTCAACTTACGACTACAACCGAGCCCAAAGTTTATCTTGCTAAGTGAGACATTTGCTAAGTGAGTTTTGCCCCATTTTACATTGTACATTTTCCTCGCCGCAGTTGTTAAGCGAATCACTGCTCCTGCTAAATTAGTAACACCGTTGTTAAGAGAAACTGGCTTCCCCCATTGACTTTGCTTGTCAGAAGGTTGAAAAGGGGGATTTATATGTCCCCGGGACACTGCAACCGTCATAAATGTGAGTCGGTTGTCAAACCTCCGAATGTAAATCTCATGACCATGGGGATATTGCAACGGTCGTAAGGGTGAAAAATGCTCATAAGCCACTTTTTTTCAGTGACGTTGTTAACTTTGAACAGTCGCTAAATGAAGGGTTGTTAAGTCGAGGACTTATTTGTATGAGTTCAAATAAGGTAGGAGAAAAAGCACTTCCAGAAATGCAAATGGCTACCTGGAAATCAATTAAAGCAGTGTTTCTCAACCTTTGCCACTTTAACATGTCACAAAAAGGTCATAAAATCAGGTCAGTCGTGTGATAAGCCCCTTTACAACTGTCACAACATATGACCACAATAGGCAGACTCCGTTATATAGTTGTAAGTGAAGGACTAGTTCAGGGGTAGGCAACCTTGGCTCTTTTATGACTCGTGGACTTCAACTCCCAGAATTCCTGAGCCAGCATGGGGGAAACTTTGGCCCCTTCATGACTCGGGGACTTCAACTCCCAGAATTCCTGAGCCAACATGGGGGAAACTTTGGCCCCTTCGTGACTTGTAGACTTCAACTCCCAGAATTCCTGAGTCAGCATGGCTCAGCATGGAAACCTCTCCATTTCTCCTCAGCATGGCTGGCTCAGGAATTCTGGGAGTTGAAGTCCACGAGTCATAAAAGAGCCAAGGTTGCCTACCCCTGGACAAGCTGTACAGGTAGTTGTCAACTTACAACCACTTGTTTAGTGAGGGTTCAAGGTTACAACGGCACTGAAAAAAGCGACTTATGACCAGTTGTCACACTTACAACCAGTGCAGCATCCACACAGCCATGTGCTCAAAATTCAGACTCTTGGCAACTGACTCGTATTTACAACGGTTCCAGTGTCCCGGGGTCACGTGATCCCCTTTTGCAAACTACTGACTAGCAAAGTCAACGGGGGAAGCCAGATTCACTTAACAACCGTTTTGCTAACTTAACAACCACTTAACAATTGTGACGGAGACCAAAAATGCTTTTCTAGATTTTCTAAATGCGCTTGCAGGTGGCTAGAGAGAAATCACCTGGTTTTTAGCCGGCATTTTGACAGAAAGAACTGGGAAAAACAGGGCAGGCTCAATCATATTTTGGTAAGTGCTTCCTTCTCTGGAGACTATTGATGCTTTAAAAGCGAAAGTCAAACAGCCCAAGATTCTTAAAATAACTTTCTGATCCAGTCTCAGGAAACAAAGCTATGCAACCCGATTTTAGACTTGTGTGTGTGTGTGACAGCGGTTAAGTAAACCCAGAGGCTGTATAGTTGCTAAATGAACACCCTGGCTGTTTACAACCAATTTTACAACTGCCACGACTTAGGAGCGTGATGGGCAGGCTCCATTACAGTCGTTAAGTCCAGGACTGGCTGTAAATTTTGGGCACTGGGAATTTTCCAGATGCAAATGACCCCCATGGATAATGGGGATACGTTACATGCCGCCCAAAAGGGAGAATTCAAGAGCCCCAAACACCTTTTCTCCAGCAAATCAACACCCAGCAGAGCAGAGATTGTAACACCAAGTTAACACTAGACAAACAATCAAGAATTAAGACGTGCCCCAATCAAGGACCCCTCAGTGCAGACAAACAAGCTCACAGTAAACAACAGAAAGCTCCAAGATCGCTCCCACCAACACTGACAGGGCAAACCACGTGCATAGAAACAGAAAGCAATCCCTACTCCCTTCTAGCACTGATGATGTTACCGAGTTGGGTAATGAAACGTCTGCAGGAAAACTTTGCAAGCTCAGAGAGCACCAAGGAGTTCAATCTTCCTTCTTCTCCTCCTCCTCCTCCTCCTCTCTGCAAACCCCCACTCCCTTCTAGCACTGATAATGTTACCTAGTCAGGTAAGGAAAGGTCTGCAAGAATTCAGCCAAAGTCAGATAGTACGAAGGACCCCAAATCCTCCTCCTCCTCCTCCTCCTCCTCCTCCTCCTCTCCCTTCTAGCACTGATAATGTTACCTAGTTAGGTAAGGAAAGGTCTGCAAAAATTCAACCAAAGTCAGATAGTACGAAGGACCCCA
>NW_015396277.1:18733-24253 GCF_001527695.2 Protobothrops mucrosquamatus
CCTCCTCCTCCTCCTCTCCCTTTTAGCACTGATAATGTTACCTAGTTAGGTAAGGAAAGGTCCGCAAGAATTCAGCCAAAGTCAGAGAGCACGAAGGACCCCACAGTCCTCCTCCTCCTCCTCCATCCATCCACTGTTAAACCCACTTCCTTCTAGCACTGATGATGTCACCTAGTTAGGTAAGGAAACGTCTGCAAGAAAATAACCCAGCTTGGGGAGCACCCCCACCACAATTCAACCTTGAGCTACCAATAATCTCTTCCATTGGTTCCCCGTAGATAAGGGCAAACCTTAAAATATACACCCTCCTTTTCACGTTTGTTGGGCTTCAGACGGGGTCCTGTGGTTCTTGGTCCAGAGGACTTACTATCTCTAGGAAGCCAAGAACCATTGAAATCAGCCTTGGCAAAGAACCGGCCTCCAAGTTGTGTTTGTTGTCTGATCTTTTCCTTTCCTTCCCCTGCTCAGCTCCCCCACCCCACCCACCCACCCCCTCCCAGGGTCCTGTGACAATTCACTCCCGGAGAGCATAAAGCTGCCGAGGAGGCTGCGCCAGGGAAGGAAACCAGAGTGTGCTGAACACAATGGAAAGGAAGCACTTGGGGTTTGCTGCACTGTGTAATGTTTTCCGGGCTGCAAAGTCAGGAGGCAGCTTTGGCAAACAGTTGCGCATCAAAGCAAATGCCACAGCAGATGCCCGTGCCTGGCTGCCCAAGATGATAATAATAATAATAATAATAATAATAATAATAATAATAATAATAATGATGATGATGATGATGATGATGATGATGATGATGATGATGATAATAATAATAATAATAATAATAATAATAATAATAATAATAATAATAGTAAAGTTGGAAGGGACCTTGGAGGTCATCTAGTCCAACCCCCTGCTCAGGTAGGAAACCCTATACCATTTCGGACAAATGGCTGTTCAGTCTCTTCTTTAAAACCTCCAGTGTTGGAGCATTCACCGCTTCTGGATGCAGGTGGTTCCACTGGTTAATTGTTCTAACTGTCAGGAAGTTTCTCCTTACTTCTAGGTTGCTTCTCTCCTTGATTAGTTTCCATCCATTGCTTCTTGTCCTGCCTTCAGGCGCTTTGGAGAATAGCTTGACTCCCTCTTCTTTGGGGCAGCCCCTGAGATATTGGAACATTGCTATCATGTCCCCCCTCGTCCTTCTCTTCGTTAAACTAGACATACACAATTCCAGCAACCGTTCCTTATATGCTTTATCCTCCAGTCCCCTGATCCTCTTTGTTGCTCTTTTCTGTACTCTTTCTAAAGTCTCAACATCTTTTTTACATCATGGTGACCAAAACTGGATGCCGTATTCCAAGTGTGGCCTTACCAAGGCATTGTAAAGTGGTATTAACACTTCACGTGATCTTGATGGAGGCTTTGGTAAGGACCTGCCCAGTGGTGGGATTCAAATAGGTGAACGACCGGTTCTCTGTGTGGATGCCGCTTCCGGAAGTCCATTCTGGGCCTGGGCAACAAAAAATTAGCTACCGGTTCTACTGATTTGGTGCGAACCGACTGAATCCCACCACTGGACCTGCCTTTTCAAGCTGATTTACAGAATGATATAGATACAACAGAGTTGGAAGGTACCTTGGAGGTCTTCTAGTCCAACCCCCGGCTCAAGCAGGAGATTCTGCACCATTCTGGACAAACAGCTGTCCAGTCTCTTCTTAAGAAGCTCCAGTGATGGAGCATCCACAATGTCTGGAGGCAAGCTATTCCACTGATTAATTGTTCCCTGTCGGAAAATTCCATATTCGAATCTCTGACTTCCACTCCCAGAATTCCCCAGTCAGCATGCTTTAAGATGGGTGGATCCTAGAATCATAGGACTGCAAGAGACCTTGGAGGTCATCTATTCCAACCCCCTGCTCAAGCAGGAAACCCTATAACAGGGGTCTTCAAATTTGGCCCTTTTATGACTTGTGGACTTCAACTCCCAGAATTCCTCAGCCAGGCACGCTGGCTGAGGAATTCTGGAGTTGAAGTCCACAAGTCATAAAAGAGCCAAGTTTGAAGACCCCTGCCCTATACCATTCTAGACAAATAGCTATCCAGTCTCTTCTTAAAAACCTCCAGTGATGAAGCACCCATATGGATTATATATTAGATTATATGTCTGTATCTGTATCTGTATCTGTATCTGTATCTGTATCTGTATCTGTATCTGTATCTATCTATCTATCTATCTATCTATCTATCTATCTATCTATCTATCTATCTATCTATCTATCTATCTATCTATCTATCTATCTATCTATCTATCTATCTAGACAGACAGACAGACAGACAGACAGACAGACAGACACACACACACACACACACACACACACACACGGTGGTGCCAAAACATTTCTAACTCTGCTTTGACTGAAAGATCATTTTTAGTCCAGCATTCCAAACGAAGTATTTCTACTCTGGGAAGTATTTATTTGAAGCATAACTCACAATGGGGTAGGGCTGGATTCCACAACATATTCAAGACAACTAAAGCAAGCCATTGTGGCTTTTTGAAGCATGGTTTAACAAAATCGACTAAGAACTTCAGCTTGATGCTTGCCTGCTAGGAATGGGAAAATAACAGAAGGTGGGATTTTAAAGAAATGAGGTGGGTTTTAATATCAATAGCAAATACACATCTTCCAGCTAGATTTTAGGGTTTTGCAATTCTGGGTTAACAATCCACATAACTTTGTTATTACAGGAAGTCCTCGACTTACAATGATTTGTTTAGGGACCGTTAGAAGTTACAACGGCGCTAAAAAAAATGGACTTACGTCCGTTTCTCACACTTACAACCATTACAGCATCCCCGTGATCATGTGCTCAAAATTCAGACGCTTGGCAACTGACTCGTATTTATGACGGTTGCAGTGCCCCTGGGGTCATGTGATCCCCTTTTGCGACCTTCTGACAAGCAAAGTCCATGGGGAGGCCAGATTTCACTTAACAACCGTGTTAGTAACTTAACAACGTCAATGACTCAACAAGAAAAGTCATAAAATGGGGCAAAGCTATAATAATGATAAAGTTGGAAGGGACCTTGGAGGTCATCTAGTCCAACCTCCTGCTCAAGCAGGAAACCCTACACCATTTCAGACAAACGGCTGTCCAGTCTCTTCTTAAAAACTTCCAGTGTTGGAGCATTCACCACTTCTGGAGGCAGGTTGTTCCATTGGTTAATTGTTCTAACTGTCAGGAAGTTTCTCCTTAGTTCTAAGTTGCTTCTCTCCTTGATCAGTTTCCACCCGTTGCTTCTTGTCCTGCCTTCAGACGCTTTGGAGAATAGCTTGACTCCCTCTTCTTTGGGGCAGCCCCTGAGATATTGGAAGACTGCTATCATGTCCCCCCTCGTCCTTCTCTTCATTAAACCGGACATGCCCATCTCCTGCAACCGTAGCTGATTAATCATCACAGCTGTTGTTTATACATATTTATTTTGTGGCTGTTTTTACTGTTTTAATGCCTTTTAAATTGTTTAGAATGTTTTACAGTTTTGCTTGGTTGAGTTGGGTGGCTGTAGGATTTGATATAAACAAATAAATAAATAATTTTGGCCATCTCCTCTGAGGCCTTACCGCTGGAATTTGGAGGCAAAATAACTATATTCCAGCAATGTGTGGGGAGGGGCGAAGGACAAGAAATAAAAACAAACAAAAATAGAGTTAGAGCAGTGGTGGCAAACCTATGGCACGGGTGCCAGAGGCGGCACTCAGAGCCCTCTGTGTGGGCACGCGCGCCGTCGCCCCAGTCCTAGGCCTTCCGCTGGGTTTTATAAAACCTTTTCGCTTTAGGCTGCCGTGTCCAAAAAAAAAAAAAGGTTCAATCAATCAGTCAATTTCAACTTCTCGCGGGAAAAAAAAAAGATCTTGCAAAGTTGGAATTGATTGATTGAACTTTTTAGTCCCACCCAGTCTGCGGTTACCACCGCAGCCACGCCCAGCCAATGAGCCACGCCCAGCCAATGGGTTACACCCACCTGACACCCGACAATGCATAAGTGGGTTTTGGGTTGCAGTTTGGGCACTCGGTCTCTAAAAGGTTCGCCATCACTGAGTTAGAGCAAATGGATCACCTGTTTCTAAGAGCCCTGGTGGTTAGAAGGCAAACTCTGCCCATAGTTAGGAGTTCGATCCTGACCGGCTCAAGGGTTGACTCAGCTTTCCATCCTTCCGAGGTCAGTAAAACGAAGACCCAAATTGTTGGGGGCAAATAGGCTGACATTTGTAAACCGCTTAGAGAGGGCTGTAAAGCGGTATAGAAGTCTAAGTGCTATTGCTAAGAGTAGTTAGCATGAGGCCTCTGCCTGGGACACCATCTCACCCCATTTCCTGCCTCTGCTCCCCCCTCTCCCCGAAAACAAAAATAAAAAGGCTGAATTGTGCAATTAAACGTCAGGAGCAAAACCACTTTTTTGGATCACGTGGGTTTTGGTGTTTGAGTGAGTTGGCAAATGTAAGAATTGGAGCCGTTTGCTCTCCAAAGGACTTACAGTCTCGTTCCCACCTTTAAAACCCTCCAAGAACACCAACATCTGGATTAAACATTTCATTGCACCAACATCTGGATTAAACATTTCATTCCGGGGACATCTGATAGTTGTTGGGGGGGAAACTGCTATCGCCCACAGAGCAAAGGAAAGCGGCCGGCTACACACCATTCAAACAGCCTCAAACACAACACATTCTCAACTCAGAAGAAACATCTCCGATTTTTAACTATGACGTACAGAACACAGAATAATGGAAGGGACCTTGGAGGTCATCTAGTCCAACTAGATTTGACCCCTCCCCCCTCCGACGCGAAACCCGGAACTCACCTGAATGGTCTTCAGACTGGTTGAACCCGCAGATCTGGCAGATGCTCCTCACCCATTTGTTCATTTCGTCCTCCGTTTCGGCCACCAGGTAGAAGGTCCTCTCGCTGGTCTTGATGTCAAAGACGAAACTGTCCTGCAGCTCCTTCTTGTTGAAGGTCAACCCGGCGTCCACCTGCTCACAAAAGCTGAGGTTGATCACGCGCAGAGGCTTCTTGGCGTGATTGTTTTTGTAGTACTCCAGGACGTCAGGATCGCCGCTCATCCGGCCGCTGCGGAGGATAAACCATCGTTTCTTCCAGGCCTGGAAGACACAGAAAAAAGAGAATTGAATTTGAATCTGAATTCTTGGAAACAGAAGCAACTGTCTCAGGATTGGTTGCAATAGTCCAGGGGTAGGCAACCTTGGCTCTTTTATGACTCGTGGACTTCAACTCCCAGAATTCGTGAGCCAGCATGGGGGAACTGTGGCCCCTTCATGACTTGTGGACTACAACTCCCAGAATTCCTGTGCCAGCATGGGGGAACTATGGCCCCTTCATGACTCGTGGACTTCAATTCCCAGAATTCCTCAGCCAGCATGGGGGGAACTATGGCCCCTTCATGACTCGTGGACTTCAACTCCCAGAATTCCTCAGTCAGCATGGGGGAACTATGGCCCCTTCATGACTCG
>NW_015396278.1:0-1884 GCF_001527695.2 Protobothrops mucrosquamatus
TGGAAGAAGCACAGCCAATCATCACTGCCAGCACTAAGTAAAATAGGCCATTGATATGACTCATATTGCATAGACATTCATGAAAGACACTGCTATCAATGGCCACTCTTAATCATGGGAATATACTTTCTCCAGACCCCAAAGCAGCATGGTTTAAATACAATTTGTTTGAAAGCAATAATGGAGAGGGTCTTTTTCTGATGTCTTGTGCATGAGCTTTCCTGATACATCCTGGGAGCTTCAGTTTCACCCTCTCCAGCAGAGTTTTTCTTATGTGCCTTTAATATTTTCATAAAATATTTTCATATTTTCATATCTTTTTGCCAGGGAGACTGCCAATGTAATTTTTTTGTATAATAAAGAATGGTTTCATTTCAGAAATTTCAGTGGAGATCATTTCTGTTCTGCTTCAGCTCTGCTTAAATTATGTGGTGCATATTATTCATTATTATTATCTCATGTTACATTTATTATGTTTACCCACTACTTGAGACCTGCTGGAGTCTAGGTAGGTATTAGTTTTGAGTTTAGTATATGAGTGGCAAATAAATTTGATAATAGTAATAATCATTTGTATTATTTTATCATTTAAAAAACTCAATAAAAATATTTTTTTTAAAAATACCTAGATGGGAATAATTATAGAAAACCCTTTCCTGGAATGGAATGTATTCTTCCTAGGAACAAATCCTGTCCTAGAATAAAGTTTGATTTTGGTAGTGGTGTGGAGATGGCCATAGTGTAAAATTATTACATGCTTATTAAAGTAACAATATAATTGACAGAAAGAGTAGCCAATTTAAAAATGCAATCCATTGTTACTTTAGATTTTGCTACTGGGAACTTATATATTAAAATACATTAGTAGATTTTATATGTATGACCCAAAAAATAAAGAAATCCTTGAATTAAGTTGATTATTGTATATTAGAGTTACAGTAAGTTTATACTTGTTTATATTATGAATGAGTAGTTTTGGTTAGACTTGGATTATTATGTGATTATTCCTGTACTCAGTTCTGGGAAGTCCGGGGGGGGGGGAGGGGAGAAGGGGATTAGGGGATAGAAATTATAAAAATGGATGTATTTATATATTATAGGTAAATAATGGAATTGTATTAAAAAGAGGAGATGCTTGGCTACATTCCAAACTGCATTCGATGAGGTGGTTAAGAAGGGAGATGGGATGTAGGGAGGTGGAAAGGAGGAAAGAGGAGAGGTTGTGGGTTTAGGGGGAGGAAGGAAGAGGAAAGTGAATGAGGGTGGATGCAGGGCGAGGACTGCCGAGCGTCTCCGAAAACGTATTGAGTAGGATTATCTTTTTTTTGTTTTAAGTAAATGCATCATATTTGTTTTATTTGCTGTTTAATTTGAAAAATTAATAAAAAAATGTATATATATATAAAAAAAGAAATCCTTGAATTTAACTCAATCCCTTTAGCTTCATTCATGAGCATCCATATAATTTTTTTGCCAACTACCTCTGGTTTGATTTTTTAAAACAACAACAATAACAGCACAGTTTTCCTTATAGTTCTGGAATTTCCAGGAGTTTCTCAGGTAAGCATTAACTAACCTGCCTCTTCTTTGCAATTAGCCAACCTGCTTGCATCAATATTCTCCATTGAGCATATAACTATGGACCTGTCCTATATTATTATTATTATTAATTATTATTATTATTAATTATTATTATTATTATTATTATTATTATTATTATTATTATTATTATTATTATTATTATTATTATTATTATATTTGGATTTATATCCCGCCCTTCTCCTCGCGGACTCAGGGCGGCTGACAATCAATTAAAATACATAAATAACAATTACAAATTTAAAATTAATTAAAAGAAATATTTGAACATTGTCCAATTAAAAT
>NW_015396278.1:5327-8477 GCF_001527695.2 Protobothrops mucrosquamatus
AGGTGAGAGGGGTGATCCCATGGGTGCTCCTTCTATTTGTTTGTATTTTTGTCCATTGTAGATGAAGTATGTGTTGGATAGGCAGTGGTTGGTCAGATCTAGGATGTGCTTGGGGGGGTTATATTTGTTTTGGATAGCTGTCAAGGCTTCTTTGATTGGCACTTGGGTGAAGAGGGATATGACATCGAAGCTCACGAGTGAACCCCCCATCCAATCAGAGCACAGCCAGGCTCCTTAACCAATCAGAACACACCTCCACCCAATCAGAACACAGCCAAGCTCCCACCCAATCAGCTCCAACCCCACTGGCAGTTAAAAGGAAGAAACAGCAGCGATCACACACACTACTCCCAGAAGCACGAAGCTGAAGACACCAGCCTGAAGATGACGAATGTGACTTCGTCGAAACGTTGCCAAGAAACCTCTAATTCTACGTGGGGGAAAATCCGAATAACTAAAGACCTACATACAAACACCCGCGAAAACCTCAGAAATTCTTACCATGGGCTAAAATACATAAACTAAGTCAATCTCCTATAAAATGTACCTGTTTAAAAACATCAAAAGTTTTTAAAATCTTTTTTTTAAACCTATGTTTTAAGAATGGCATAAGTCCTATTGGTTTCCCTGAGGCATTGCTTGTAGTTGTGGGTGGGGTGAGGTGGAGGACTAGAACATGTGTTGGATTCTCGTTTTTTTTTTTACTTAGACTTTAAAAATTCTAGAATAGAGATCTTGCTTTGTGCTGATGGATGCCCAGCACAGCAGGGTTTCAGTGTGTCCTATGACATATCCGTAGCTGGAGACAGTGAACTATTACACCAGCAAGAGTTATATCATCTTTTGTGAATGCCACAATCCAGTCCAATATTTGAGCGTTCACATCAGGAGTTACTTCAGAGTAGTTTATTGCTGCTCATCCATAGAGAGAAATCTTGCCAGATTAAAGCACTTACACTATCTGTATAACTATTAGCTATACCAGGGGTAGGCAACCTTGGCTCTTTTATGACTCATGACCCAAAATTCCTGAGCCAGCATGGCTCAGCTTGGAAACCTCTCTCTTTCCCCTCAGCATAGCTGGCTCAGGAATTCTGGGAGTTGAAGTCCACAAGTCATAAAAGAGCCAAGGTTGCCTACCCCTGAGCTATATACCCTGCAAACTGCTAAGGGAAATGTACCTTCACTCTCTGTCTACATACCAAAGAGCCCAAGTTTCTTTGTCTCTTTGTTCACTGGGAAAGAGCTCCTCCTTTCTGCACCTTGGAATGGCCCCACATTCCACCACACTATGTCATCTCTAGCTACCTATTTGTCATCAGTGTCATATAAGATAGTGAAGGCAGAGGAAGTAGCTGCCTTAGGCCCTGCAATGCTCCTCTGTGCCTCATGGCTTCTGCAAACCTCATTGCGGGATAGGCCTATGGCAAGGGTGGGGAACCTTGGCTCTTTTATGACTTGTGGACTTCAACTCCCAGGAATTCTGGGAGTTGAAATCCACAAGTCATAAAAGAGCCAAGGTTCCTCACCCCTGGCCTATGGTTTCAGGGCTGTGGCTAGAAAGAGTAATGCAAAAGAATAATAATGCAAAAGAAAAAGGGACCTGTGAAGGAAAGTGTGATCTTTGCATAGCCTACGCCAGGGGTAGGCAACCTTGGCTCTTTTATGATTCATGGACTTCAACTCCCAGAATTCCTGAGTCAGCATGGCTGGCTCAGGAATTCTGGGAGTTGAAGTCCACGAGTCATAAAAGAGCCAAGGTTGTCTACCCCTGGCCTATGCCCTATAGCCTTATATGGATGCTTTAGCTTCTCTCTTTCTGACTTCTGAATTTGCTCCCAGCAGAAGAGCAGAAGCCCCAACTTCTGGTACAGGGATCCTTTTATTCTCCTTGCCCCTCCACCTTTTCTATTACTTTTGTTCCTAATTTCATACTTGTCTCTTAAGCCTAAAAAAGAAAAGTCCCTCAACAAAAGGTGTCAGTCCTAAACTGTGACAGGCAGTGTATATGTGAACTGCTCCAGGAAGGAAGGGAGTTTGAGTGAAGGATCTTGCAGCAGCTTGGCATCTGAGTTCTTTTACCATTGGCAGCCATCTGCCTTGGGGGTCCGAGCTCTGCTTACAGCTTGCTCTCCACCAGACTGTTTATAGAGGAACCTGGTAGTTGGCTTGTTTCACAGATAACCAACCTCAGTGCTTCTTTCTGTTTGCATCAAAGCAGTCTATGCAATAGTGGCCTCCCAGCAGTTTTGCCTGCAAAACAGTTCAATAAAAAGAGATTCAATTCTTGTTTTGTTGATTGAAAATATACTGTTTGGTCTACGGGACAAAAATAACAATGCATGCTTGTACACACAGATAATCTCCTGCTGAATATAAAGAAATATCAACCAGCACATTACTCCATGAACAATTATTGCATTCATCCTTCAACTGCTTTTCAAAAATCAGCCAATTTCTTGGAAAATGAACTAGGCACTGTGTCCCTTTCTATTGGTTAGAAAAGTACTAGGACTGTACAATGCTTTGGATTTTATTTTAAAAAAAGGTATTATAATGGATGCAAACACCCCTCGTCTGCAACTTTGTATGCTACCATGTCTTGTCTTATAATTGTGCAGCTGACACAAGATCCTAGGGAAAAAGATGCTGGATTTCAAGAGTTGCAGGCAGGTGCTCCATAGACATTCTCACTAGCTTTGAAACACCATTTTGGAATCTGAATCCAAAACACAGTGTACTCTTAATAAGCTCTATGCAGAGAAATGAAGATGGAGGGTGTCTTCCCTAATGGTTATATATTTAAAACATAACCTTGGATTTTGTGATTCACCAAATTTGCTAGATACCTTGGTAAACTTCATTTGGGCCTCCCTGATCCCTGTTCATATCCCTGATTGCTTTCATTAGCTGAGAGTTTAGATCAGTGGTTCTCAACCTGTGGGTCGCGACCCCTTTGGGGGGTCGAACGACCCTTTCACAGGGGTCGCCTAAGACCATCGGAAAACACATATTTCCGATGGTCTTAGGAACCGAGACACCGCTCCTCTATCCGTCTCTGCATGGCTTTGAGCTGGGAGCCGTTGCAGCGCCGGATTCGTTTCCATCGAGCATCTCCTAAGGGAGGCTGCGCTGCTTCGCGGCCCTTTC
>NW_015396278.1:14042-17917 GCF_001527695.2 Protobothrops mucrosquamatus
CCGAGGGGGCCAGGGTTTCGCCCCCTATAGTCAGCGATGGAATCAGCTGACCATACCTGGGAGCCGGCAGCCACAACCACTCAGTCTTGGAAGGGTTGAGCCTGAGTCTGTTTCTCCCCATCCAGACCCGTACGGCCTCCAGACACCGGGCCATCACGTCAAGGGCATCATTGGGGTGGCCTGGGGTGGAAATGTACAGTTCATAGATTAGGAGCTACACAAATTGAGTTATCAAACATTATTTTTAAAAAATCTGCACTAACATTCAGCAGCTGTCCAATCTGCCACAACTTAAACCTCTAAATAGAAATGATCCTTAGCTTCATTTGTTGAGAAAGATATAGTTTTATTAGAAATCAAGTGTATTGCAGTAATGCAAAGCCAGAACTGAGAATCACACACCAAAACTCCTACGTTCAACTCTTCTCTGCCTTAGCTGTCTCTCATTGCCCACCTCTTATAACCAATCAGGTTCAGGCAAGATGTTTTCATAACGGTCATTCCAAGCGTAGTTTGGTATGTGGTCCCCTCCATCTTCCAGCTGGGTGACATTGAGGCAGTGTCTTGAGGAGATATAGCACTTACTTTCACTTTACCCAAAACATTTTCTCACCTTCATTCTCCCCTCCCCACAGCTCATGGCAGTCTGTCGCCATATAGCAGCAAAGCACCAGCAAGCTTAAGGTGGCAGCTGACAGCAGCTCTCTCAAGAAGTCCCTCACATAACCCTAGGCTTCTTGGGAATTTTGCCAAATTAACTAGGAGACAAATGTGGAAGACCTTACTCAGATGATAAATATTTGTCTGAAGAATTGATAATACAATCAGCGACAATTCCTTTATATGTATGTGTGTGTGTGTGTGATTTCTCTATTCCCTATGCAGCAGACATTAATTTACAAATGTCTAACCATATTATAGAAGTTAGGATAAAAAAAAATCTAAATTCCCATCTGCAGAGCCAGCAAATTAAAACATGATTTTGCTAATCCTATATTTAGACTGACCTTTACCATCTTTCTTGATTTGAAACTGGTGTCTAATGGTATACGTTGGGGGGGGGGAAGGGGGAGAGGCAGGAAAATCAAGGAATTTCTAAAATGATTTTTATTTTCTGGCTGTTCAGACTTAAAGAAAGTTGCTGATGGTAATTTCAGCTGATTTGTAGATCTTTTGCACTTGTTTTGCCTAAGTGGGTTTAATTTTTTCCCACCTGCCACTTAGCTGCTTTGAGAAAAGTAATTGCAACATTTATACATAATTACTGGGTGATGAATATTTTAAGAGATTTTATTTTAAGGCATTTAAATAAACCTTGAGGAAAGAAAAATCCATTTCAGCCATCAGCAGTCAGTACCTCTATATTTTTCCTTCTTGCGCTTCCCCCTCCCTACTTATCTGTTAACTTGCTCCATTTTAATTCTTATCTCTTAAAAAAAAAAATCACAGGGGGCATTTTCATAACTGAGGAAGAACTTTTTTTCAGTTACGCCTATTTGGTGGCTTGTCTTTCAGAGACCAAAAGTCGGCTGAGCTGGAAAATGAGAAACCCCTGCGAACATCCCAGAACTTTACCACTGAGTGAGCCGAATGTATATGTCATTTACGTCTTTATTACATTTGTATCCACTTTTATGTCTATTCATCTCTCGAGGCAATTTATAAGAGTTAAAAATGCCATTTCTGCAACTCTTGATCTCTCATCTTTTAAACCCAGTGTGCAGACCAGGATAGCTAGTAATACGGCTCCCAAGATAATAAAAAATATGAAAAATATTTTAATCTAATTAAAATAGAGAATTTAGAGGCAAAAATCAATACTAGGAACAACATACTCCAGAAATTATGTGGAACTAAGTGGGGAGCCTCAGGTATCAGCACTAGGGTTAGTCTTTTCTGCAGAATAATCAGTGGTGGGATTCAGTCAGTTTGCACCGGTTCGGCAGAACCGGTAGCTAATTTTTTGTTGCCTAGGCCCAGAATGGACTTCCGGAAATGGCACTCACACAGAGAACTGGTTGTTCACATATTTGAATCCCACCACTGAGCAGAATACTGTGCCCCTGTATGGCTTAACAGCTACCATACTACTGCTAGCAAGTTAGACATCAGACTCAACGACACCATGAGGATTATAAGCGGATGTATTAAAACCACTCTGACTTGCTGGCGTCCTGTTCTGAGCCATATATAGCACTGCCAGCTTTACGAAGGCAAGATGCATTAGTAAGAGAACACAGAAAAATTACGAACAACTCACTCCTTCTGGTGCATGCTAACCTTCCTCATTTATCAGTCAGAAAACTCAAATCCAGGAAGCCCCCATTGGCACTTGCACAACACTTGTTAGTTCTCTGTGGTTTCTTCTAGTCAACCTTAGGTCTCTTGTTATCACCCGTTAATTTTTCAATCAACAAAACTTTCCCACAGGAAGATTTTTTACAATGAATTTCAAAATCTTCATGCATTTTTTTAAATAAAGGGTTAGGCACCCCTTCAAGCTGATCTAGTCCCTTAATTCTCCAAAAGCAACATTCTAACCCTCCCCCCACTTTGCTGTTATTCAAAAATTATCTTTTTTCTTTTTAATCCTTAAACTTACATAGAACTTTTTTCATCCAGGGTAGAAGGAGATTATCTAGGCATAATAAAACTTGCCCGCTAGAAGGTTCTTAAAGTCAATCTAAAAAGTCAATAAAAGCCAGCTTTTTAAAGTAATTAAGAGAGGAAATAGATGAACCCAGTGTCCCTTTGAAGGTACCAAACTATAGCTTAGTCAATATGATTCCCCTTCCAGTTCCCAGAGTTCCCCAATCCTGGAGATTGCTATTTTACAATCTCTTCACAAGATTCTGCATGGAAGAAACTCATGGGCGATTCATGTCCTCTGCTTGATGCAGAGAGGAGTTTCAAGGAGCTGAGCTCTGTGAAAGAGGAGCTGTCTTTAGCCTGCCATTACCATCCCCGAAAGGGCACTTTTCAGTACCTTCTAAAGAAACACAGGGATGTATCCAATCCTACACTTTTGGTTTGTCTCATTGTACTAAATGAAGAGTTGGTAAATCAGAACTCTTCCAATTAAGTAGCAGGAACACTGTCCTTGTTTCCAGTTCTGGTCATCTTTTGGATCTGAATTGTTCCAACAGCATCTTTTTGAACTCATTTTAAAATGCAAGCTACAATTAATATATCTGAGTGAATGCACACATCAAAGAAGAAAACTACTTATTTTTGAAAAGGGTTTTTTTTCCCCTCTTGTCTCTGCCTCTTTCTCATTTTCTTGACATACTTTATTTAGAGAAGACCCATTCTCCGTTTCCTAGTCACTCACTGCTGGTTCAAGACATTATCAGTGTATAATTAGAGAGACTTTTTGTCACATTGTTTCAGGATCCAGTATGGCTTTCCTATTACTGCATTCTAACCGAACGTTTATTGTGGTTTTAAGTACCTACTGATTATAACCTCTATCTGTCAATTTTACCAGTCCCTCCTATAATAATAGTATTATTTCTCTGATGCATTGAAATGTATCTCACTGTTTGCAATTCCTATGGTTAAATTCTGCCCCCCCCCATTTAGCTCTTTTTATTCTGTTGCTTGATATTTTTCCTTTGATGCCCTGTGATTCTTTCCAATTATAGACATGTTGTATTCAAATGTGATGGTTTCCTTCCCCCCCCCCAATTCCTGAAAATAGGTGATTAGCTTAAAGTGCACCATCCTTCAGCTTTGAACCAAGAGCTCATATGCTAAGCATTTCATGCAGTTTTTAATAAATGAAATATGAAATATGGAAGCACCAGAGAAAGGATAATAGTCTTTTGAGAAAGATTGCCAAGACTTTATGATTGCTTCTCAGTGGTGGGATTCAA
>NW_015396279.1:0-8477 GCF_001527695.2 Protobothrops mucrosquamatus
CCACCTTCTAACGAATAGTATTCAGAGGCATATGGCCTCGCAATAAGGAACATTTAATCCAGCCGTTATAATAATGTTGATGGCAACTATATGTTTGGAAGGATCTATTCAAATTCTAGCCAAAAGAATATCTTAGAAAGCACCAGAAGGCAGGACAAGAAACAATGCATGGAAACTAATCAAGGAGAGAAGCAACCTACAACTAAGGAGACATTTGCTGACAGTGAGAACAATTAATCAGTGGAACAGCTTGCCTCCAGAAGTTGTGGGTGCTTCATCACTGGAGGTTTTTAAGAAGAGATTGGACAGCCGTTTGTCTGAAATGGTGTTGGGTTTCCTGCCTGAGCAGGAGGTTGGATTAGAAGACCTCCAAGGTCCCTTCCAATTCTGCTATTCTGGTAACCATTTTTTGCATTTATCCTCTGAACAATTGGAATGTAAACTTGTACTGTGTTGCCTGGCTAATGATTGCCCTTAGAGATGATTAAATGCCCAGATAAACTTATGGTGTAAAGCAAATTATCAGGAGTCATAAAATCAAAGGGCCAAATAGAAAGGCAATGATAAATGAAATGGGTCAGTTTCCCCTGCCTTGTTCTAGATTCTGTTGTCCCTCTGTTAGGAGAAGAAAAATGAACAGACTATTCCTTTCATACTGAATGTTTCTGTGTTCATCTAATATTGAAGTAATACTCGATGAATACAGAAACATTCAGTATCTTAGGGACACCCAGAACATTTTGAGTTTGAACTAGTTCAATTTTGCAGAGCTTCATTTTGAGTTTGAAGCAGCTGTTTTGCATCTGGAGGGGTGTGCTTTGATCACTTTGGAAATCACTTGAATTATTTCATCATTCCACTCATTTTTTGTTCATTAATATAAATCCACCCACTTTGATGGCCCAGTGTAACTTTCTTTCCACTGTATTCAAAGCAGCATTCACACCTTCTTGTGTCTACTTTCCATTCATTCCAATAGAAGGTTAATTTTGTCTTCTAATTCCTTACAGAACTCATGCTTTCTGTTCAGTCATTCTTTCCTTCTAGTTTTTATTTCCTCTTCCATGGTGACTTGTCCCACAGATCCAGTTCTGTTGCTATCAGGAAATGGTCTGTCCCACAGTGTTTGTCATTGTCGCTGCATCCCTCTGTAGTTCAGGTGTTTATAACAAACATTAACGCTTTTTAATAATAAACATTTTACCTTTATATATATTTTATTGCTACGTATAAACATGAATAGGTCTAATAGAATAGAGCCAGTTTGGTCTAGTGCAGGGGTAGGCAACCTTGGCTCTTTTATGACTCGTGGACTTCAACTCCCAGAATTCCTTTCACATAATGCCTTTAGTAATACAGGTAGTCCTCAACTTACAACAGTTCATTTAGTGACCATTTGAAGTTACAACGGCACTGAAACAAGTGACATATAATCGTTTTTCACACATAAACCAATTGCAGCATCCCCATGGTCATGTGTTCAAAACTCAGATGCTTGGCAACTGATTCATGTTTACGACATGAATGTCATAATGTAATATAAAGGGATCATGCAATCATCTTCTGATAAGCAAAGTCAAGGGGGGTGCCAGACTCACTTAACAAAGGTGTTACTAATTTAACAATTGCAGTGATTCACTTAACCAATGTGGTAAGAAAAGTGGTGAAATGGAGCAAAACTCACTTAGCAAATTTCTCACCTAGCAACATCAATTTGGGGCTCAATTGTCGTAAGTCAAGGACTACCTGTACAGCAAAAGTATAGACTAGATTTCAGTGTTTCCCTTGCCTGTGTCACACATAGCAATCCCAGCAAATAGCAAGGATAATGCCCACAAACGTTGATACATTTTGGGCACGTGCAGCATGCTCATCCTCTTTTATTAAGCTGAGTTCTAAGCTAAAGACTATCTTAAAAGGCAACATATACTGCTGCTTAGGAACATCCCATGAATTGTTTTGTCCACGAAGCGTCTTGACATAGAATCAAATGCAGGTTGAGTTTGAGATGTTCATTTTAATTCCAAATTATTGTAAGCCTTACATTACAAACTAATGAACTCCAGTTTGGTTTAATTGAGATTATAAATTTAGTTCATCATGGCGTTTCTTATGAACTGGCCTAAACTAGAGAAGATGGGAAACTGAAAAGCCAAATCTAAATTACTCTTCGGAAACTGACCGCATATTAAAGCGTTTTTATTGAAACAAAGTCTTTGTGGAAGCAGACGTGAATGCTGAAGTTCTGAGACATGCTGGACATTGCTTTTTATTCATTGTGTTTTAATATGTTTATGCATCTAATTGTGTTTAATAATAGTGCTCTATTGTTTGGTCAGGCTTTGAACATATTTGGGGAAAAGGCAGGATATAAATCCCATAAATGAACAAAGCCAGCCTTTTCAATGAATTGTGTGGTTGACCAAGATTGAAAGCTAGCATTTAGTCATGAAAATCAGAGGCAGGAAGCAATTTGGGCTCGTTCAGGAAGTGGTGACAATGTATATTTCCAATACTTTATTTGTGGAAACAAAAAATCCTCCACATAAAGAAATTTCATCCACAGAAGATATTAAGAATAAGGTTTTCCTGTAAATAGTTGCATATACATATTTCTTCCTTTTCCTATTGAGCCTTCCTCTTCCTCCTCCTCCTCCTTTTCTTTCTGACATTAAAACCATTAGACTAAACTTGGCAGTGCAACTGTCTTAAATGGCTGTAATGCTTCTTTAACATTTTTAACCAGCTGAATCACTTAAAGTAAATCAGTGGCTGTAAGTCTCTAACCTTGTTATAGAGTAACTTAATTCTTCCTATTGGTCTTGGTGTAAACCAGCTTAATTATTCCCAATTGTCAAGACTGCTTTTTTCTCTACTCATCTACTTGTGGAGGCAGGTTCTAGTAGAGCCTCAATACCCATGGATAATGCTGAGCAATTTCATAAATTAGAAGTTACTAATACATAGAACATTATGTATGTTCTGAAGCAAAGAAGCACTTTGGAGCAGGGCGTGGATGTGTGATTTACTGCATTTGTCTGCACTTCCTTGACTTTTTCTGGGCTTGCATGGGATCTAGGGAACCAGAATGGCACATATTTAAATAGAAGAGATGCTGACAGAGGACTAGAAACCTGTTTTTCTAACTATCAAGTTGCTAACAAGGCTGTAAAAGGCGATTGCCTCCTTAGGCCTGCAGTTTGCCACATTAAGACAATTCCACAAGAGATCAAATACTCCCAATTCTTCTACCTTCTTGTGAATGTAATTCTCCCGCTTTCAACCACAAGCTTTTCTAAGCAGATGTCTTGAGTGAATAATTCATTTTTGCAAGCAGTAGCACGATAGATGTTATCATAATAGATGTTAGATGTCTAAAAAGCGGTGTTTTGTTGATATAAATTTAAATCTTTTAGGAAGGTGCTGAGAAATTATGTGAAGATAATGATCCACCGGTTGAGCTTCCTGATTTAAACCAATTTCTTCCCTGTGAATTTCATCGGGAGTTTAATTTGGCAGTAAAAATTAGAGTAGTACAGCTCATGATTTTACTTCATTTTTGTCTTCTGACTACTGCAGGTAGTGCTCGCTTTACAATAGTTCATTTAGTGACCGTTCAAACTTATAACGGCACTGAAAAAAATGACTTATGACCAATTTTCAAAACCTATGACCTTTGCAGCATCCCCATGGTCACGTGATTTACCTTCAGATGCTTGACAACTGACTCACATTTGTGACATTTGCAGTGTCCCAGGATCACGTGATCCCCTTTTGCAACCTTCTGACAAGCAAAGTCAACGGGGAAACCAGATTCATTTAACGACCGGGTTATTAATTTAACAACCGCAGCGATTCGTTTAACAAACGTGGCAAGAAAAGTCATAAACTGGGGCAAAACTCACCTAACAAATTTCTCACTTAGTGACACCAATTTCGGGCTCAATTGTGGTCGTATGTCGAGGACCACCTGCACTGCTTTTCTCAATGTGGCAATTATTTCTTGAATGCCTTCAGTTCATTTCTTTGGAGAGACTTTTCTAGATCTTTTCTAGAGGATTGCACAAGAATTCTTTTGCATGGGATCTAGAACGTATTGTATAGAAGAGGCGCAGTTAGTAACATTTAATAATAATGATAAAGTTGGAAGGGACCTTGGAGGTCATCTAGTCCAACCCCCTGCTCAGGCAGGAAACCCTACACCATTTCAGACAAATGGCTGTCCAGTCTCTTCTTAAAAACTTCCAGTGTTGGAGCATTCACCGCTTCTGGAGGCAGGTTGTTCCACTGGTTAATTATTCTCACTGTCAGGAAGTTTCTCCTTAGTTCTAGGTTGCTTCTCTCTTTGGTTAGTTTCCACCCGTTGCTCCTTGTTCTGCCTTCAGGCGCTTTGGAGAATAGCTTGACTCCCTCTTCTTTGTGGCAGCCCCTGAGATATTAGAACACTGCTATCGTGTCCCCCCTCGTCCTTCTCTTCGTTAAACTAGACATACCCAATTCCAGCAGCCGTTCCTTATATGCTTTAGCCTCCAGTCCCCTAATCATCTTTGTTGCTCTTCTCTGTACTCTTTCTAGAGTCTCAACATCTTTTTTACATCGTGGTGACCAAAACTGGATGCAGTATTCCAAGTGTGGCCTTACCAAGGCCTTGTAAAGTGGTATTAATACTTCACGTGATCTTGATTCTATCCCTCTGTTAATGCAGCCTAGCACTGTGTTGGCCTTTTTGGCAGCTGCAGCACACGGTTGGCTCATATTTAAGTGATTGTCCACTAGGACTCCAAGATCCCTCTCACAGTTACTACTATTGAGCAAGGTACCCCCTATACTATACCTGTACATTTGGTTTTTCTTGCCTAAATGTAGAACCTTACTTTTTTCACCACTGAATTTCATTTTGTTAGATAGCGTCCAGTGTTTGTTTGTTTGTTTGTTCTCTTCTGAACGGCTCATGAGATCCTGGAGGACTAAGAAGCTTTTCTTAATTAAATGGCGCTTGGTAGGGTTTGCTTGAAATATCCATATGCATTTCCTTCTTTTTTCAGATTTAATACTATGTACAAATGACATGAACGTAAACATCCCACAGTTGGCAGACAGCCTATTCGAAAGGACAACAAATAGTAGCTGGGTGGTAGTCTTCAAATCTCTCATCACAACTCACCATCTCATGGTGCATGGAAATGAGGTAACACCTGCTTCTCTTACGCTTCAATTAGTGCCTTTGAAACATGCCGGACCCCATTTCCTATATAATTATCAGCAATTGTAGCTGGTTGCTAGGCTGGGGAGTATTACTTTGGAGATAAATTTGGGTCCTTTTTTTTTCTCCCTGGTGGCTTGCTTTTCCATCAGGGAGAAGAAAACTAGTTCAAAAACAATGAAAATATAAAGAAAGGGCCAGCAAATACATGTCGGAGAGCAAAATGACAGAATATATCACAATCCAATTTACACACAAAGGAAGATTGGTGTATTTTGATGTAGCAAGTGTACTTGCGCCCTAGTTTAAAGGTGCTAAAACAAAAAGCAGTCTGGAAGTATATTGTATTTTAAATGGTACTTGTTTATGATTTATTATATGATTAAATCATGGTAAACAAAAGAGGGGACAGGGTTCAGGAAAAAAGTTAACTCTTAACAATTGCTTATTCATAATTTCTAAAGACATGTGGATTTAGCAACATCATATATAATAAGAAGGTAACCATACATGTTAATCATGTATATAATTCTATATGAATTCAGCTGAGGAAAAAAAAAGTACTACACCCCTTGACTTGAAGTTCCAACTGTCATGCTACCCCCCCCAGTACAGTCATGTGACCACATGTTGGTTGCTTGGCAACCCGGCCACATTTGCAGCATCCTACAATCACATGACGTGTGTTTTATGTTGGTTTTGCCAAACATTGACAGCTGTTTCTGGTTTTTAGCCAAACCGTGCCATAGCAAACACTGAGTTCACTTAATGACTGCCATGTTCATTTAATGGTGCCACAAAAAAGGTCATAAAATTGGGTTGGTCACGTGACAACACGACATGGCCATCACGACATGCCACCTTCATGGGCAGCCTCAGTTAATGGTTGTTTGTTGAGGACTATCTGTATTCAGAATCTCTTCTGAGATTCTGTAATGTGAATTGTGCCTTTCCATGAGTTTTGGCTTTCGTTCTCCTAAAGAATAATGTTTCCTTAAACCCTTTTCTCTGAAAACAAGTTCCAGTTGTCCTAATTAAAAGTAGAACAATGCTCCAATTATAATTCTGTGAGCAGAAACAATGCCTTTTGGTTTAGCTATTTAATCCTGCCTGTACTAACTTGTGTCTCAGGTATATAATTTTCCTGGCAAAAGGGGTGGGGCAGACTAATATATTTACAGAACTGTGATGCTATATCGTTCTGAGAAATATATCCGGAGTATTAAACAAACTCCTTACCTCATACGTCTACACTACAATAGTTTTATTTATACCGTGCAATTCATGTCTTTGGCATTATTGAGAACTTTATCAGCAAAGAAACAGGAAGCAGTGGGCTAGTCAAGACTGAGAAATTAATGGGCTTAGATATGAGTCATCCAAAATGAGCATCATTAACCACATGGTTAAATCGTGACTGATTAAGTGACTAAAGTGGCTTGCCTTAAATGCATACAGTCGTCTGCATTGTTCTAAGTAGGCCAGTGGTGAAACGATCAAATTTTAAAGCAAATTAGCTGTGTCTCTTACTTTCAGAGAAAGTTTTAGTTCCTCTGACAAGATTTGCAATTAGTATCACTTTTTATGGGATTGCAGGCTAGCAATTTTTCTCCCAATATTTGTTTCCAGAGAACTCTGTTGGTTCTCCGTTGGTTTTCTTTAACCTGGTGGGACAGACTGCATGCATATAGTGGATTATCAGAGTATTAAACTCCATTAGCAGTGAGAAATGTATTGAGTCACGTACAATTCTAGCTGAATAACTGAATCATTTTATTCCTTCCAGCGTTTTACCCAGTACCTGGCTTCCAGAAACACATTGTTTAACTTGAGCAATTTCTTGGACAAAAGTGGGTTGCAAGGTAAATTACTCGATCGGTATCAAATAATCCCTAACTTTCTGAACAGTATTTTACAGTTTTAGTTCTCAGTCTTTTGTGTCTTTATGTCCAATGAAACGCTCTACCAAAAGAAGGTGATTTACATTAGGATGGAAACTAAAAGCCCCTTTATTCAATGAACGCATTTACATCTCTACAAATATTTTTACGTTATTAGTTGCCTTGAGCGCTTGCTTGAATAGAGAAATAGAATATAAATTAAAATAAATAATCCATGAAACAAAAAGAGCTTGAAATTATTTTCTCTTACATTTTCACTCAGTTTTAAGATTAGTTTTCTACTCTCAATTTGGTATACCAATGACAGTCAGTAAAAAGCACCAGCCTCAAAACCAGTAAATCCACAAGAAACAGCAAGGAAAGTTTTTGCTGCATCACTTATCAAGGCTTACGTGTAGCTTCTTGCTTTTTAGCGATTGCTTACAAGGTAGGAAAAAGTTAGTTAGATCCTGGGAAAGGTTGAAGGTTAAATAGAAAAAGGAAAAGACTGAGGGCAAGTGCTATAACCATGGTGGCAAACCTATGGCACGAGTGCCACAGGTGGCATGCAGAGCTCTCTCTGTGGGCACGTGTGCCGTTGCCCCAGTCCTAGGCCTTCAGCTGGGTTTTATAAAACCTTTTCATTTTTCGCCTCCGCTGCCATGTGCAAAAAAAAAAAAAGGTTCAATCAATCAATCAACTTCAACTTCTCGCGGGAAAAAAAAAGTTGGAATTGATTGATTGAACTTTTTAGTCCCATCCAGCCTGTGCTACCACCGAAGCCATGCCCACCCAATGGGCCACGCCCACCTGGCACCCGACAATACATAAGTGGGGTTTTGGTTACAGTTTGGGCATTCGGTCTCTAAAAGGTTCGCCATCACTGTACTATAATGTTGGATAAAGGTAGCGATGGTGAAGGAAACCTGCCGCAGCTCCGAATCACCCAAAATGCATTGAGAAAGAGAAAGATGGCAGATTTTATATAGATGGTCCTTGACTTATGACCGATCACTTAGTGACCATTTGAACTTAGAATGCACCCCCTCCCCCCAGCTTCTCCCTCAGGGTCACATGACTGCTCAGCAACTAGTCCATATATAAAGCCATTTGCAGCATCCCACAGTCATGTGACTGCATTTTATGATTATTTTTTTTTGCAAAGTTTTTACGTCCAGTTTTCAGCAAACTGGGTTTGCTTTATGATTGTCGCATTTGCTTTATGATTGCTGTAGTCATTTAATGACTGCCCCATAAAAGGATATAAAAATTGGGTCGGTCACGTGGGTGACCCACTTTGCAAGTGTTACCGACTTATGATCATAATGGGCAGGCCCATTACAGTTATAAGTTGAGGACTACATGTATTGCGGTTTAATTCAAGCTAATCAAGT
>NW_015396280.1:0-8643 GCF_001527695.2 Protobothrops mucrosquamatus
TGGTCTTACCAAGGCATTATAAAGAGGTAGTATCACTTCTCGTGATCTTGATTCTATCCCTCTGTTAATGCAGCCTAGGATTGCATTGGCTTTTTTGGCAGCCACAGTACATTTGCTGGCTCATATTTAAGTGATTGTCCTTTAGGACTCCAAGATCCATCTTGCAATTATTGCTGTTGAGCCACGTTGTACCACTTTCGATTCCTCCTCACTAATCTTCTGGTAAAATCACCAACACTTCCCTTCTCATGACTCTCTCTCTCTCTCTCTCTCTCTCTCTCTCTCTCTCTCTCTCTCTCTCTCTCTCTCTCTCTCTCTCTCACACACACACACACACACACACACACACACACACACACACACACACTTATGGCTCAGTTCAATTTTTTGGAGAAGCTATGGTAAAATATTCAAGATTCCTGAACTGTGCTGGGTGCTTTTGGTCCTATGGAATTGGATCTAGCCTGTCTTTTACCATTATGTCCAAACTGCAACAAGTATTTAGAGAAGCAAGGTTTAAAAAAAAAACTGGTTTTACTCTGTTTAAATAAGGGAGACATATAGTACCAAGTGTTATTTCATGTGCTATTCCATTAAATCCAAGACCAACAAAACGTAATGCAAATAAATGTTGATTGGTAGTTATTTTCCTGCTAAAGCACATATTATACAGTTTCACATGTGCAAACTTATACATGTACAATCATTTCCCTTTCAGATTAGAAATGCAGATAATAAACATCCACAGCATTGATAGTTTTTGAATGATGGGCATGTTTCTTAGTCAGGATCATTAGCAGGCTGAAAAGATAGATCCATAATTTTATAGCAACCTTTTATCAAACAAGCACAGTGTTTGCTTCTGTATTTGCAAAGGCATATCCAGTATCATAACAAGAAGCATCAAATTATTATTACCAGTCTTTGATTTGGAATCCTTGAACTGCTGAAAGTCCTATGAATTGAGCTGAAAAGAAAAGATGACCAGCTGTCAGTATGTCCAACAGCACTGACTCAGTGCTCCAGATGTTCAATTAAGCTATAAATCAGGGTATTTGGAATGCTTGGATGTGAGCCAGTTTTACTCCTGACACTTCATTTATTTTAAAGACATGGAGTTTAAGCTATCTTTGCATGTAACTATCTATGGAGAGACAAGCTGGGAAGAAGCAAAGAAATGGCCTATACTTTACATCCTGAAGATCTTTTCATGTGCTTCACTTTCACCTCCAAGGAGATACATAGGGCATAGAGGCCTTCTTTATTGCAATAGCGTTCTCAAAAGAGGATTTCCCAGCCCATATAATTAGTCACCTTGCTACACCAGCTCTCAATGGTCTTCAGGCTGAAAAGGGAAGCAGTTCCTCGCCCAATGTTCTCAGAAACAATGTTTTATAAGAAGAAATGGGGAAGAAACTATGTAATAGTGTTTCTTCTCAAACCACATGGTCTTACAGGTTAACTAAATAGTCCACAATGTCAGCTGCCACCTTATGTTTGCTTGTGCTTTGCTGCTATGTGGTGACAAACTTGCATGAGCTGTGGGGAGGGGGAATGAAAGGGGGAAGGCTTGGGGAAAATGAAAGTAAGTGCAGTGTCTCAAGATGCTGCCTTAAGGTCACCCAATGGAAGAAGGAGGGAGCCACATATCAAACTATGCTTGGACTGACTGTTATGAAAATAACTTGCCTGAACCTGATTGGTTACAATGGGGTGAGCAATGAGAGATAGTTAAAGGAGGAAAAAGTAGAACTTAGCGATTCTCAGTTCTGGCTTTGCAATGCTGCAATATACTTGATCTCTAATAGACTATACCAGTGGTGGCGAACCTATGGCACGCGTAGGCCATGCCTTGGAGATGGCAACCGCCCCTTTTCAACCAGCCGCCCACTAACTCGCCAAGGTCCCACATGGCCAGATGCATCCCAGCACCCATGCACTCACTGCCCTCTGTGTGCAGAGGTCAATGGTGTCAGGCAGAAGCCACCCCTGCCCCTGCCACACTTTGCCCTGTGACAATGGCACCCCCGCCCTTCCTCGCCTCGCCTTGCCTCGCCTCACCCCACAGGACGAGCCTCCTGCCCACTGCCCCACCTGGCAGAGACCCCCTGGATCTCCCCCAACCCTGCCTGGCCCCCACAGGCATCCCTCCCCACGAGCAACATCGAGGTGATCATGCCCATCTTGGCCACTCCCACCCAATCTGCCATGACCACCACAGTCACGCTCACCCAGTGGGCCACACCCACCTGGCACCCGGCGATAAATAAGTGGGTTTTGGGTTGCAGTTTGGGCACTCGGTCTCTAAAAGGTTCGTCATACCCTTCTCAACAAATGGAGCTAAGGATCATTTCTGTTTAGAGGTTTAAGTTATGGCAGGTCTGACACACAATTTGGAGAAAATCTTTCTTTCTTAATATAATTTTGGAAACAAAAGGAAACATTAATACAAACTAAAATAGAATAAGACAGAAAAAAAGGAAAAGGAAGAACCAGTCTCTGGTTTAATTGGTCGTTGCAAACTACATGAAAGTGTACCTCATGTCTAAAGCATTATGCACATTCAAGGCTTATACTATGACAAACCATTGGTGTAAAAAAATCTTCACGTTGTCTCCTTTGATTGGCAATGAGTTTCTACAAGCTACTTTTCCCCAGAGACAGTATGTCTCCTGCTTTTTTTAAAAGAAGTATTTTAGCCATCTAGTTCATATTGAAATTATAGTATTTATTTGCTTTCTATAACATTTATATAGCTGCCCATCTTATATCAATCTCTGGATGGCTTCCAATCAACAATTAAAACAATATCCATAAATCAACATAATACAGATAGCTATTAAAACCATAAATATTAAAAGCATTAACAGAGATTTAATATCAATATTTTGCAGGTCAAACTTCATTAGTATTTGAATGGGAAACTATCAGAACATTTCACACTGATAAATTTATATACTGTATGTGTTATTGTGTGTGTGCATAAAATAATATAGTAGTGTCCATTCACAGACAAAATTGAGCTGATTGTCCCTATCTTACCAGATGTAGGATAAGAAATAAATACGTTACAAAATCTTTTTGTAATACTATATCTATTGTATGCATTTGCATGCTCTAAAAATCTGTTCTTGTACTGCATCATACAGACAATCACCTGGAAATCCATTATAGGTGTGTTTAACTCATACGCAACTTAGTTCATTCAGCACAAATATTTATGATGCTCAAAAGAAGGGTGGTTTGCAAAATGCTTCTCCTACCTTGCTACCTTATGACTCTGCTTCTCTTGATGACATAATATGGTCAATTCAAGGTCTTCTGCAAACGCAGAAGATATCCAATCCAAACCATTGTTTTAGAAACTTCTGTGTGGTAAATTGTTCAGCCTAGCTTAGTATTCAAATGCAGTACTGAGTTTGAGCAAAATGCATCACATTTGTTTAAAATTATGTCTTCATATGGTACTGTATATAGGAACTATTCCTGCTCAGAACAATTTCAATCAAAATAATAGTTGACTGATTTCATTCTCTCTTCCTTCCCTCCCTCCCCTTTTCTTCTGCTCTTTTGTCAGTAGACTCTTCACTTCGGGCAAATTTGTACAAAGGAAAGGGAAGAGAAAGTTCCAAAAAATTCACTTTTATTCTCTCCCTCATAAGTGCCATAAATTAAAAATAATCCCTGTCTCTCTTTCACTGAGGCATGGTAAAAACAGTTTCAAGCAGTGACAGGATGCTTTATGAATAGGAGATAAAGGCTGCATTTTCCCCCCTCAAATCCCGAAGAAGCCTATAAAAGCAGGCTCTTTATTGCTTGATTCCATAGATGCCAAGATGGGGTGGTTATTGAAAAACCTCTTTCCACCTTTTGTATAGTTCAAAATTATTAGTGTCACTCAAGTTGAACAAACACTTGGCCATTGATGAATAGCAGGCCTCCCATTTCAACTACCCATCTCTCTTGCCCTCCGGTGATCTCTTTGTTTGTTCTAGAAACAGTTATTTTAGCCTGCAACTGCAGGCATTTTATCCTTTGAATGAGTTTTCTCATTGGTACGAAGGAACACAAAAATATTGTTAGTTTGATCTTTTTTTTACCCCCAAATTGTACATTGAAGCTTTCATGGATAGATTACAATTTCATTTTGATCTGGTGATTATTAAAAATGCACCTTTAGATTGTAACTTTCTAATGGCAAAAGTGAAACTTACAGGGTTTTATAAATAGTTTGTCTCGGTTTTCCTTTCTATGCTGGAGGAGATGCATCCATAGAGAACTTGTGCTTATATGAACATCCCTCATAAAGAGTCATGATGTCTGTTCTGTTGCATATTCATTTCATTCCTCTTTTGACTATTACCATGTTTCTGTAGTTTCAAAAGGTCACCCAGGAGCAACCCACTTCCATTATAATGATATTAAGCTGAAATACATTTGAAGACTGCAAGTTAATATGCCATCCTGTTTCAATATTACTTTATGTTAAACTGTGTATGATCTCACGTTATATTTTATTTTGCTTCAGATAGTCCTTGACTTACAACAATTCATTTAGTAACCAAAGTTACAATGGCACTAAAAAAAGTGACTTATGACCATTTTTCACACTTGTGGCCATTGCAGCATCCCCATGGTCACTTGATCAAAATTCAGATGCTTAGCAACTGACTATATCTATGACAGTTGAAGTATCCCAGGTCATGTGATCATGTTTTGTAACCTTAATTAGATTCACTTAATAACCTTGCTACTAACAATGTCAGTGATTAACTTAAATTTGCAAAATGGGGCAAAATTCACTTAACTGTCTCACTTACCAAAGGAATTTTTGGGCTCAATCGTCGTCATAAGTCAAGGACTACCTGTACTATGTTATATTACATAGATATAATAATCTCATGCTTATTATAATATGATGTTAATATTATTATGAAACCTTATTTATTTATTATTAATAGTTTTTTATTTCTTAATTATATACAGTTTTGTTTATGTATGGCTAGAGGCAGTTTGGTGTAGTAATTAAGGTATCAGGCTAGAAACTAGAAAACTTCCAATCTCCCCTTAGGCACAAAGCCACTTGGCTGACCTTGAGCCAGTTATACATCATTCCCAGGGAAAGGAGGCAAGGACAAACCACTTCTCAAATTCTTTTCAAGAAAACTGCAGAGACTTGTCCAAGCAGTTGTCAGGAGTCAATGCTGACCTGAAGGTAAAAAAAAAAATAAAAAAAAATCCACATGAACGTTAACGGTTTACAAGAGCACACATCTAGCCAATATTTTAAGAAAAACACGCTTCCTGTCTCTCAGTAAATGATAGCTACACTAAATGTTTCAATAAATTCATAACATTGTTAATGCAATGATCACTGGAAAAGCATCTCCAGAAGGAGACAGCCATTCATTTCCCTGAGACAAAGCATATACTGGCAAATAGCATGATTCTGAACCCAGGTCCTTAATCTCACTGGGAGCACTTTCAGCGTGAAACACTGGACAGGACCTGGAAGAGTCAGTCCTGTAAGTATCCAAGAAGGAAGCCACCTCTTACAACACTGTAACGAAGAGTAATGCAATCTATCTACATCATGAGCTATTGTGATATGCAAATTGTAGTTCCTTTTACATATGGAAAAGGAATATGTGAGGGGTCTTGGTGCTCTTTGAGCTTGGTTGTTGTTTTTTTTGCAGACATTTCATTACCCAAACATTATGAGTGCTAGTAAGGATTGGGGTTTGCTCTCTGTCAAATTAGCCATCAATAGACACATAGACGTCAACAATCTCAACCTACCATGCAAAAGAGACAATTAACACGGGTGTTTGCATGTAGGTCTTTGGTTATTCGAGTTTTCTCCTGCGTAAAATTGGAAGTGTCTTGGCAACGTTTCGACGAAGTCCCATTCGTCATCTTCAGACAAACTAGAAGCCAGTCCACAGCTGCATCATTAGCCACTTTAAACCCCTCCAATCCATACATGAAGCAAACTGACACCCACCATAAAGATGTGGCACGACCACGAACACGAAGCCAAACAGCAACAAAGCTCACCATCTCAAATCCCCCTGCAACTCAAACTAACCTGAGCACAAAAAAGCCCCCCCCAAACAGAACACTCCCCCAGCCAATCAGAGCACAGCCAACCCCCCATCCAATCAGAGCACAGCCAAGCTCCTTAGCCAATCAGAACACACCTCCACCCAATCAGAACACAGCCAAGCTCCCACCCAATCAGCTCAAACCCCACTGGCAGTTAAAAGGAAGAAACAGCTGCGATCACACACACTATTCCCAGAAGCAGGAAGCTGAAGACACCAGCCTGANTATATATATATATATATATATATATATATATACACACACACACACACACACACACACACACAGTATAAAATAATGTATTAATACTGATTTTGTTCAATGCATTCTTTTACCTTTAAGTCAGAACTCCACACAATTGTGCATGCTTCTCTAACCTATATATATTACAACAGCAGATTAGATGATTGATTGGTAGGTAGGTAGGTAGGTAGGTAGATAGGTAGATAGATAGACAGACAGACAGACAGACAGACAGACAGACAGACAGACAGACAGACAGACAGACAGATAAAGACATAACGGCACAATGGTTCCAGAAATACGGCCCGGCTTGAGGTGATGATATCACAAAACAATGGGAGAGAAAACAGAGGCCTTTGGTACTCTTCACTGAAACAACTATAGAATTTGTCACCCCACTCAAAATAGGTGCCATCAATCTCCAAGTAGTGCAGTAGCATCACTGGATTACTGTGGTATATCAAAGGCAAAAAAAAAAAAAAAGTGCACATCCCCATCCTCAGTGGTCGTTTACCAGTCTGAACTGTGATGTTTACATCCCATGTTCAGGTCTATACTTTGACTAGAAGGGATATCATAATCCATTTCCTCTAATACTCTCTATAACAGCCTCACTTTAACACCTTGCCTGAGAAGTGAAGGTTGGAGACTTAGTGGAAGTTGTCCAATATAATGTAATAAAGAGATGGCCTCTTCAAAAGAGCATGTCATCATCTCTTTCAAGGCAGGTGACATCTCACTTTTCCTCAGAAACATTTAACACCTCATTAATCATCTCTTCTTGTCACAATTTAATTATCTGGGAAATGAACGAAAGCTAAACTAGATGACTTACAGTTTCTTACAGTTCCCAGGTTTATGTTACAGTGGTCCGATGGAAGGGAGAATTTAAACTAGTTTTCATTTTTATTTATTTATTAAGTTTTATAATACCCATCACACCACCCAACATGACTCTGAGCAACCTATGAGTAGGATATATTACTTTAAAGGAGAATATTTGTAGTTCAGGGTTGAAAAGAGAGGCCCTGTTTAGGTCTTGCCAAATTGATTCCTGTAAACCCCTCCTCCATTTATTTAAGCTTTCCAATTTTCTTGATTAATTGGGCTGTAATTGGCACCACACAGCACAATTAAAAATGCAAGCGGCCATTAGGCAATTCTATTAACTTGATCATTTATTTCACCTCACTGGTGTTCCAGTTGCAGTGACTTGAATTAATTACGATATAAAAAGTTGCCATCATTAATTTGTACAATTCCCCACAAATGAGGAACAAAGGTACTTGTTAGAGCAGTTTCTTGTTTTACTATTTATCACCTGCAATCAATTTGTATGAAAATAGCCAATTATTTTTACTGATAACTCTTGAGGGGGAAAAAAGTAACAAGTATGGCTGAGCTGTGTTTTATCGGGCATGTCAATAAGGCTCTGTCTGGGAATACATATTTAACAGTGATCACTGCTACACCTATTGATGATTTGTGTTAAGAAAAGATTACTTGAATATAGACAGTACTTATTTAACGTCATCTCGTTCAGTGATTGTTTGAAGTCATCATGATGCTGAAGAAGCGAGACTTATGAATGGATCCTTATGGTTGCAGTCATGGTAGCATTCCGTAGCCATGTGATCGCCATTTGCAACTTTCACTGTCAGCTTCTGTCAGGAAAAGTCAATGGGGAAGTCATCAGAAGGTTGCAAATGGTGATCACATGACCACAGGGTTCTGTAGCTACTCAAGATTCAGTTAACAATAGCAACTGGGATTGCTGGAATTGTCATCTTAAGTTCACATGATCATGTGGCATCATGCCTTATGACCTCACTGATTAGTGATAGAGTTCCTGGTCCTGGTCAGTGAGAACTACCTATGTCACAGAAGTTTCATTGGTGATTATTTGAATGGAACTAGTTCAATACAGCATCAGACATCAAGGATATGCCTAGCTGGCCATTTTTTGTCTTGCAGGTAGGAAACTGGGGGATCTAGCCTAAATTCTACCTACTATTACCGTAAATAATGAATTCAGAAATGTGTGCTAGATTCAACCATTTTCTATACTCTATAAAGAGCAGGAACTTGAGAAAATAGGTGCCTGGATCATCTTCAATGAAGCATGCTTTGTGTCATACTGTACTTACCTGTCAGTTCTTTTAGAAGAAGATGAATGTTGTTTGTGGATCATAAAATTGAGAAATCAAACCATGACAAATTTAGCAATATATATGCATGCATGATTTGAATTTTGTTTTTAATAACTACAGAAAACCACTAACAAATATCCTTCCT
>NW_015396280.1:10138-14805 GCF_001527695.2 Protobothrops mucrosquamatus
ACAATTATTCATTTGATTAGAAATGAAAAAGTATCACCTATCTATCTATCTATCTATCTATCTATCTATCTATCTATCTATCTATCTATCTATCTATCTATCACCTCCCTATCCATCGATCCACCAATTCTTCAATCCATCCGTCCATCCATTCTGTTTCTGGATTAGTAACAAAGATATCTTTTATTGTGAGGGCAAAATTAATTCATTTTCAATCTTAACCTTTATTCATATGTGTTCTGCCCCAGCCTACGTGAGTCCTTGTTATGCTCACAAGGAGAAACTCCTCTTCCAAGAAACAGGCAGGAACCGCAAGAAAAAACCAACCCCTTTTATTCTCACAAACCTGAGTCAATGTCCAAGGCAAACAAATACGGTCCACAGAAACTCGATCCTCAACACGAACATTTGCCTTCAGCAACCAGCACCTCCCACACCTTCTGTTTTATAATTCAGCCAAGGCGTGGCTTCCTAATGCCTTCTCCTTTGCCTTTGGAGCTACCCCATTGCCTTCCTCTGTCCTACTCACTTTGCTTTCCTGCACATTCATGCATCCGGGATTTGTCCCAACTGTTCTTCATCACTATCTAACTCAGGCTCCCACCACAGCTGTGTCTCAGCCTGAGCGTGAGTAGAGGGGTCAGGTTCCTCGTCCGACTGTAAGTCTTGGAGCTCCTCAGAGCCTTCCTCTGACTCTAATGTCACTCCAGGCCCCTCCTCCTCATCTGATTCCTCAGACTCAGCTGCCGGATCCACTAGCTGGCAAGGAATCACAACAATATGGTCTAATTATAAATATTTTAGCCTATTCAATTTAATTTGAACATATTATTTTTATCCCATTTTCTAGTATCTCAAGTGTAAGCAAATTATCTAGCCATGTTGCCAAAAATGATCAATGGGCTTGAGAACTTATAGTTTATAATCTAGGAAGAAGATTCCTTTGTCTTCATTTTGTAGAGGAAAGTCAAGAAAGCAGGAACATGCTACTTAGGACAATCATGGAACTGGGAGAAACATATAAGAAAGGATCCTCTTGTGCTCATAACCTATGCAAACAACATCAGACTAATCTATATCTTCAGAAGAGATTCATATCTTTCATGATGTCTGAAGTGCAGGTGAAATAAAGCCAGAATCTAACTGCTTTGAATTGCTTATAAATAACTTCCATATTTGAAAACAAATTTACCTGCTAGAATACTTGAACTCTCATACCATTTTTTTTTCTCTCAGTCTTTTGTATTAAAATAAGATGAGATAAAATTGTTCTTTGGATGGTCTTCTCTGGTCTCAGTTTATTACTAGGATGAACTGATAAACTAGCTCAGACTAAGATATTTTGGTATTTGAGGGGAAAACAAACAAAAAAGCAAAATTGCATCCCCATGGTTATATTAAAGTTTTCCTTATCAGTGCTAGTTGAATCAGACAATTCCATATAGTCAAATAAATCTTAGAAATAGGATAGGTCATGTAATACTTATAGCTCTATCTGGTAGCACACCTTTCCTTAATTTCAGTTCTCCCATCTTTAGATGTGCTACCTGAAGCTATTATTTCATTTTATTAATGGTTGAGCCAACTTCCACACAGTTCTAGGGAAATGAACTCTCTGAGAAATACTTTCCTTCCAAGTAAACCCAGAGATTCATCAATATAGAAATTAATTGGAGGAGAAGATATTATCTGTGCAATACAGTGTTTACTGTCCTCTGTTGTGTCTATACACTGAATACATAACCATGATTTAGACACATACATACACAACATCCTCTATAAAGCCAAAGCATTTGAAGAATTTTATGAAATCTTAGATATACATAAAATACATTAAAATAATGGGAAAAAAATTAAAATGTTAAGGAAAAGGAAAGCAAAAGTAGAAACATTCACTCAACTTTCATATTTTTCTTCAATGGATTTTTAAATTATAACAAGAGAAGCTTCACAAAATTCATTGGACAGAGCATTCCAGCATAGACAAAATCGACTCCCCAAGTTATTAACTTAATATATGCAAACATATATAATCCTAAAACTAACTGCATACATGAAAGATGGAACTCTATGGTTCTAGGCATGCACACTAAGTCCTCTCCCAATCAATTAAACATGATTAGAAGATGCAATAATTTTAAAAATAAGCAGTTTGCTGAGAAGTATGGGGATTGTCCTATGGACATTTATTCAGAAATAAAACCTATATGAAGTGCAATAGTTTTTACTGCTCAATCCCTTCGAGTCTACTTGTATAAGAAAAATAATAATTAAGTTAGGACCAACCTTAGATCTTTCTTCCTTCCTTCCTTCCTTCCTTCCTTCCTTCCTTCCTTCCTTCCTTCCTTCCTTCCTTCCTTCCTTCCTTCCTTCCTTCCTTCCTTTCTTTCTTTCCTTTTCTCCCCTCCCCTTCCATGAAGACAGCAATTTCCATAGTCAGAATAATTTATCTTCCTTCCCATAAATGTTCTATATTTTTGCTAAGTGAGCTTCCCCCTTCTCTTTTAGAATTTGAATCATTGGGATATTAGAAGGAAACCAGAAAAGTACATTCAGCAAAAAATAATTATGTAAGGAGATCTAAAAAGTCTAGGATCAGGGAAGTGGGAATCCAAGTAAGAGCTATTTTAAAAATATCATAGTCTCTCAGTCCAGCACAAAGGAAGTTATGTCAGCAACACTTGCCCATCCAAGTTGTTCAATATATATACATACCTGCAAGGAACTTCTCCTACCGGAAGGAAGTAGAAGTGGAAGAGGATTAATTGGGAAGGGGGGGGGGAAATAATACAGAAACCTATTCCTTATTATGGACATTTTTAAACTATTACCTATGGAAGCATCTTGTGCCTTATTTTTGAAAATTTTACCAAAATATTTGTTAGGAAGGAAGGAAGGAAGGAAGGAAGGAAGGAAGGAAGGAAGGAAGGAAGGAAGGAACCCTGTTTCCAGGTAAATGATTATCAATTATGTATTTCAATAATTGCAGAACAGTCCAATGCAGAACCAAGTATTTGTTGTGCCAGTATTACTTTGCTAAAGGAAAGACAAAATACAGTCAGGAACACGTTTTCTTATTATTTCACAATGGCTACCTTTACTGTACTGGATTAAGAACATCACTCTTACTCTCCATTAGGATGTGTTGCTCAGCTAACATGGCTAAGTGAGTTTTTTTTTAAAAAAAGTTTGTCATTATCTTCTATATATAGACAAAATGGTAAACCCCACCCTTCCATCCTTCTGAGGTTGGTAAAATGTGGACCCAGATTGTTGGCAATATGCTGACTGTAAACCGCTTAGAAAGGGCTGTAAAGCACTGTGAAGCGGTATATAAGTCTAAGTGCTATTGCTATTACTATTAATGACAATTCCTCTGATGGATACATAAGGTATGTACTATGTCCACCATACTGTATGAAGAATATATTATAAAATATGTTTTTAAGTAGGTTACAGTTTTTCTTGCTAATATGGTTTAGCAATACCATTCGGAATGCAATTTTTCATTTATTCTATCTTCTTTTCTACTTCTTTTTATCTTCCTGTATTCATGGGTGGTTTTGTCTGCATATCAATATTGTCTTAGGTTTCATACTGGGTTGTATTAAATGTGAAATGTCTTGTCCATTTTCATTTCCATAACACATTGCATATCAAAAGCTTTGGGGATCAAGGACAATATAGCACAATCTGGATATGCTGTGAATTTTAAAAGAATACAAAGAAACAAGTATTAAGCATTCTATCTATAAATTCATATCTATGAAAGAAGATATGAATTTATGGCCTAATCCTGAGAAGCAAACAAGATTAATGAGTAGCCCAGGTAATAATGTACCTTTCGAAATGCAAAAGGCATCAAGGCAACCAAAGATTCACAAGTATATTTCTATGCTCAAAAAATGTGGGAACACTGAACTTGCTTGAAATCTATATAAATAAAAATGTAAATGTTTGTTTGTTCAAAATCTTAAATCTCCGAAAGTTCTTCACCGATTGCTTTGAAATTTTGAAACAACGTTGCATTCGAATACGCACATGTTTTTATATACCTACTATTATATAGATGTCACACCTGTGACAGGTAAAAACATGCTTTTTTTGAAAAACAGCACCATCTGTTGGACATAAAAGCAACACACGCTACGATTTTACGATTCCATATTACAAACGTGCGCTTTCTCTTTTCTTTCTTTTCCATTTAACCAGACTGAGCCACAGCAACGCGTGGCTGGGTACAGCTAGTAGCTAATAAATATACTGCTTTCCAGTCAGATTTGTTGTTAGAGAGTGAAGCAACCGCTAATCACTCTGATAAATCTCCAGTAAGTGTAAGTGTAACTGTATTCCAACCAGAAAGTATGCAAACAGGACCTTTTTTATTGGCTGTAAATTTGAATATTAATTTGGATGGTTGACATTCTTTCAATTTGATTATGAAATCTTTAAAAATTGACTCATTGTTTCGGCGGAAAATCAGGCGGCGGCTTGGGAGACAACTGCCGCCGCAGCATTGGACCGGGTCGTGCCTTTGCGGCCTCTGACCCGACGTAGATCTCGACTGGCTCCCTGGTTTACCGGGGAGCTGAGAGAGATGAAACGTCGGAAAAGACGCCTAGAGAGCAGTTGGAGGGCCAGCCGAACCGAGTCCGATCGAACACAGG
>NW_015396281.1:0-1489 GCF_001527695.2 Protobothrops mucrosquamatus
GCAACCTAGAACTAAGGAGAAACTTCCTGACAGTTAGAACAATTAACCAGTGGAACAACCTGCCTCCAGAAGTGGTGAATGCTCCAACACTGGAAGTTTTTAAGAAGAGACTGGATAGCCATTTGTCTGAAATGGTATAGGGTTTCCTGCCTGAGCAGGGGGTTGGACTAGATGACCTCCAAGGTCCCTTCCAACTTTACTATTATTATTATTATTATAGATAATTTGCAATCCCCTACATTGCTAAGGACCAAATGTATCTTTGTCCTGAATACTCTTTGGAAACCATTCAACCTATTTTTTTTTCCCCTGCAATGTCTCTTGGTTGTGTTGGCAAAAAGAAGCATTAACTTTTTAAAGATTATGTTCATGTATCTTCATCACACATAGTTAGCATGCACCTGCATAATTCTGGGAGAAAAAAAATATTTAGGATTTATAAGTATGTGGGGCATAGGCATTTGTCATTTTATTTTATTTTTTATAACAGTTACATTTGATTATGGTTATCTTACTGTGTTTTTTTTTCTTAGAGGCTTGTATATAAATGAAATCAATAAACACATTTCCCTTGCAGTAGTGTGTGTGTGTGTGTGTATGCATATACATATAAATACACATACTCATATATAAACAAATAATTTCTTTCTGTCTCTCCTCTATTTCTCTTAATTGATGATGCTCACCATTTAATTCAACTTTCTTTTTCAATACAATTTCATTTAAAACATTGATTATAATAGTAAATCTATTACAAGCTGAACTTAAGGAAAGGAGAGAGAGGGAAAAAAAGATAAAGATAAAAGATGCAAGAGGAAAAACAGAAAGAAAATAGAGAGAATATTATAAAGAGGGAGAGAAAGAAACGTTCGAAAGAAGTGACTTCCAAACCATTTAATTCAACTTTCTATCAATCCATGCACACAGCCTGCCCTCTACTGATTTAAAAACCAAGAAGGCGATTGCCCTTTTGGTTAAAGATAATTAACTGCAAACTGTTCGTAATGAATCTCAGCGGCTGCTGTGTGAGAAATGGGAGGCTGCAGACCACATCATCCCTGTACCATTAATGTCCAGGCAATAACATATCTGTTTGCTATAGACAACAGTCATCCAATCACTGCTTTGAACTTTTAATTCTTAGAATTCTTAGGGAGCTTTTCACATCCAGGGGAATGTGTGAACATCGACTCCCAGAATTTTCCAGTTGAAATTCATGCATTTGGTTGTATGCCCAGTTTGGAGAAAGGTATCCTGGGAAGAAGGTTCAGGGGTCGGTCAGGTGCCTCAGGGGTGCCTCAGGGGTCGGTCCTCTCTCCCCTATTGTTCAATATTTATGTGAAGCCGCTGGGCGAGATCATTCGGGGCTTTGGGGTGGAGTTCCATCAGTACGCTGATGACACTCAGCTGTACATCTCCACCCCGGGTCACCCCAACGATGCCCTTGACGTGATGGCCCGTTGCCTGGAGGCCGTACGGGTCTGGATGG
>NW_015396281.1:4917-8475 GCF_001527695.2 Protobothrops mucrosquamatus
GAAGAAGAAGAAGAAGAAGAAGAAGAAGAAGAAGAAGAAGAAGAAGAAGAAGAAGAAGAAGAAGAAGAAGAAGAAGAAGAAGAAGAAGAAGAAGAAGAAGAAGAAGAAGAAGAAGAAGAAGAAGAAGAAGAAGAAGAAGAAGAAGAAGAAGAAGAACAACAACAACAACAACAACAACAAGAACAACAACAACAACAGCAACAGCAACAGCAACAGCAACAGCAACAAGAACCTGCCTGGTAACTATCTCCCTTGAAATATTCTAACCTTCTTGAAAATCAATGATCAAATCAACATCAAGTCAATGTTTACTCTTGGCAACCCCATGAATAGAGTTATCCAGGATGATGTGTCCTCAGTGTGGCTTTTCAGATTTCCAACTGTGCTACCATCATTGCTATGATTGAGTCCACTGCCTTACTACTGGTTGCCCATTTCTTCTATTTCCTTCCACCTTTTTCAGCATCAGAGAGTTCCCTTAGAAAGCTAAATCTTCTTACCAATATCTCCAAAATATAATAATTTGAGCCTGGTCCTGTTTGCCTTGAGTGAGAAGTCTGGGTTAATTTCATCTATCAATTTCCTTTTTTGTGCATTCCACAAAATTTAAATGCTAGCGTTAAGACCAGCTGGTGTTATTATTCTCCTCTGGGGAAAAAAAATAGAAATGTGTTATTTCGCGACACTTCTATACTTCTTTCATTCATGTGAAATGAAAACAAAGCAAAAAAAGAGGGTGATATACAGGCTACTACAAACTTCAGAAACTTATTTTTTTTTCATAGTAGAGACTTCTACAAAAAAAAAAGGAGAGATTTCCTACCTAGATTTCCCCTGTGTAATGCAAGGAGAAGCCATTAGTTTTGGCACTTCTGAATTTCATCTTCGCCCTCCAACAGATCAGGAGAAGGATTAGAAATCATGTGTGGTAGGAGGAAAGAAAAAAAAAGAGCTGCCTTGGGAATTTGATATTACACAGATTAAATGATAAATGAAGGCTGTGCTTTAAGTTTTGATGAAAACCCAGGAAAGTTTGGAAATGAGAATGGTACATCAGCTCATAAACGCATTCCTTGTCAGTCGGTGCAAACAAGAACATACGTATCTGCAGAATTGTTCAACCTAGGTACAGCTTTACCCCAGTTTTATGGATAAATTAAAAATATTGGCCCCCTTGTTGAAAGCCTTGGGCCTCAGTTATGAAGAGATTAACAATGGAGAATGTAACAGTAACAGAATTGGAAGGGACCTTATAGGTCATCTAGTCCAACCCCCTGCTCATGCAGGAGCTCTATACTATTTCTGACAAATGTCTGTCCAGTCTCTTCTTAAAAGCCTCCAATTATGGGGCACCTACAACTTCTGAAGGCAATTTGTCCCACTGATTAATTGTTCTGACTGTCAGGAAGTTTCTCCTTAGTTCTAAGTTGCTTCTCTCCTTGATTAGTTTCCACCCGTTGCTTCTTGTCCTGCCTTCGGGCGCTTTGGAGAATAGCTTGACTCCCTCTTCTTTGTGGCAGCCCCTGAGATACTGGAAGACTGCTATCATGTCCCCCCTCGTCCTTCTCTTCATTAAACTAGACATACCCAATTCCAGCAACCATTCTTTATATGATTTATCTTTGTTGATCTTCTCTGCATTATGATTTGTTTCGTGTGCCATCAAAAATTCTTACCCTTCCAACGTAAATGGAAGTGATAATAGCATGACCTATCTAATTGCTATAATCCAGTCAGAACTGGGATTATATGTAAACCATAGGAGATAAGGGAAAAGAACAGAACAGGGGTAACAACTTATGAAAACAATCATAAAATAGACTTTACTATATTTTAAGAGCATAAATGTTTTGTATATTTCGGTTTTATATATATATATCGGTTGGGCTGCTTCAGAATGCCTTCCAATAAAAGGGTTGGCATTTATGTAAGGACTTGCAAATGTAGGTGCAATCACTTGAAATAAGTGATAAGTGGCTATTAGCAAGATATATAATTAATTGAGCTACCTTTTTGTTGGAAAATATATATATCAGGGATGAGAAAGACACTTTTCTCAGATGTGTGATGGTTTCTGAAGAGATGCACCAGTTTTCATTAAAAAAATAAATCTGCTTTGACACTGTCTTTCCTAGTCATCTCTTGTGAAATTTCTTCAGAAGAGGTTGGACTGGGAAAAAAACAGACACAAAATCCCCATGACCTTCTAATACAGATAAGCAAGGACACTGTTGCAAAACGATTCTACTGGTAGCTGAGTAGGAGAATGCAGGCTATATTTGTAATAATTGATGTTCATTTTGGGGTGCCTTTTTCTCCTGCTTAGTATATGTAAGAGGCTAAAAGCAATTCTCTTTTGGTCTGGATATGGTTTCCATCTATCTTGTTTTTGGTAAAGTCCTGATATAACATTACATTGTTTATTTTTGCCTATGTGAGAACTATCTCTCTATAATTTCCATAGGATTATAGGCTGCAAATTTATGCAGACTTACCCATGAGTTTCATAAGTGCGGTGCTGACTAATCCTGACTAATAGATCTGTCTCTGATCCACTTATACTTCCTTGCTACTAATTGGTATGTCAACAAATGCTAAATGCCATTCTCCCTGCTCCAGTTTTACAACAGAAGAATCAGTTATTCCTTGCTTCCTAATTCCACTCTTCCTATATCTGTTTTTTTCTGTGTAATGTGAATGCTTCTGTAGCTATCTGAACTCCATGTGTGAAGCTTGAATCAACCAAGGCATTTGACTTCTTGAACTTCTAAGGATTCAAACATTTATGGATATGAAACATACCATGCAATTATTACTGCAAGCTATTTGTCACGGCACATTTTAGGTCCATAAATCCAGAACTAGCAAAAGAATCCATGGAAGCAGTGCTTCACAACAGACCCGACTTAGACAAATACACTAAGATCAAAATATCCAAAATCATGGATTCATCAACCTTGGTCTTATTATCTACTTTCTGTTTGATGGACAAATATACCAACAAGTCAGAGAAACACTAATAGGACCAACACTTTGGGAACTTATAGAAGACGTCTTAATGCAGCAACTAGAAACTATAGCATTCCATTACATACAATCAAAAATATGTGTCGGGTATGTAAAAAAGCAACAAATATCTTTGAGTCGCCAGTTTGAAAGGCTTTTTTATATATCATCTTATAGCTTCTGATTTGTCACCTCTGAAGAAGAATGGGAACTTTTAACAAGATAAGCTCGTACACATATATGCACGCACACAGAGACCCACACTGTGCCTTCTTATTCTAATGTTCTTTTATCTCTCTTACTCTCTTTTTTACTTTCATTTGTGACATTTTCTCTCTCTCTCTCTCTCTCTGTTAAGAAGGACAGATAACCAGAGGTCTGAACTCTTGCAGGCATCTTTTGGAATTTGATTCAAATGTCAATTGGCCCGAAGGCCTGGTGGATATAGTCTTCTCTGAGGAATTTCTTGACTAGGCTTGGTGACTGGAGGGTGAGGAGATAAGGTAAAAGTTATTCTGTGTAGAGATAGGGGCCAGGTAGAGGTCGTGAGCA
>NW_015396282.1:0-8475 GCF_001527695.2 Protobothrops mucrosquamatus
TGATGTCCCGAGTTTGACATGTCTGCTTTAGAAGATCAGTGAAATCAGTTTTCTTCCATGGAAAAGTTTAACTGGATACCAGGACACTGTATATTGTCTTTTATATTTTATTATTAGTGGCTATGGTTTATCTATGTGAGCTACCTAGTGTGTGATTAATCAGGCAGCATATTTTTCTAATCAATAAACTTATTTTTTTTCCCTGCAAATAAACATGGCTGTATTTTCTAGGTTCAAGCAACAGTTGTTGGTTTTCTGGCTTCAATTGCTGCAGTGATATTTGGCTGGATCCCAGATGGACACTTCAGCGTTGGCCATGCCATTCTCCTTTGTGCCAGTAGTGTGGCCACTGCCTTCATTGCCTCCCTTGTGCTGGGTAAGAAACAAATGCTTCCGTGAGAAAGAGATTTCATTCATAGTTCATTGTGTAGTAACACTAACATCTCCTTTCTGTCGGCTCTAGGCATGATCATGATTGGTGTAATCATTGGTTCCAGAAAGATGGGTATCAATCCTGACAATGTGGCTACGCCTATTGCTGCCAGTCTTGGTGACCTCATTACCCTGGCTCTGCTTTCTGGGATAAGCTGGGGCCTCTATATAGAACTGGGTAAGATTATGAAGACTACATTGTTCAGTAGGAAATACTGTTATGTGCCAAAATTTTATAGTATTTAAATATCTTGAACTCTGTAGTTCATTGCTATTGATCTAGTTTTAATATCTAATTGTATAATTGTAATCATTCTTTTTCACATCATCCTTTTTAGTAATACAGAGAAGGTACAGACTACATCACCAGTCTTAGTTACCCATGTGCCACATGCAGTATTCCCAGCTAACAATAAGGACTAAACCAGTCAGTCTTGGGACCAATGTGCCAATTAAGATGCAAAATATTCCAAGTGTTGAAAATATGAAAAAGGATGCTTGATGAATGAAAGAGGCAGGAGATGAGGAAAATGCATATAAGAAAATGATTGCTGGAAAAAAGATGGATGGGATATATTGTATGGTGTGTCCTTAAAGAAAGCTAGTAAGCAAACAAAGTAATCAAAAAGAACAAGAAATGGTTAGGAATAAAAGAGGGAGAGAGAATGCAGAGTAATTTTGATGAAAATAAAGAATTGTGTTGGAAGTGGGTGAAGAGTTGAAGAGGGTGTAACAAAGGGATTGGAATGAAGATGTGATGAAATGATTAAAGTGAAATGAGGGAATGATAAAAGGGGGATTTCATAGATTTCTATGGAAATAAAAGTATTATGTTGGAGTGTAATTGAAATGGATCCTGTAAATGCTAGTGCTCAAGAAAAAATGTGAACAGTGAACAATGGGAAGATTGCAGGTGTAAATGGTATAACTAGAGAATGCTAAAAATATAGTCTTCTTATGGAGTGGCTGTATAATTTGAGTAGTGGATGAGATGTATGTGATTGCATCTATGTCTGATGATAGGAAGAATGTTACTATTGTTCATATAAATATCTTGGTCTTTCTACAGTGAGGGGAAATATTATTTGATTCCCTGCTGATTTTGTACGTTTGCCCAGTGACAAAGAAATGATCAGTCTATAATTTTAATGGTAGGTTTATTTTAACAGTGAGAGACAGAATAACAAAAAAAAATCAGGAAAAATGTATTTCAAAAAAGTTATAAATTGATTTGCATTTTAATGAGTGAAATAAGTATTTGATCTATCAGTCAGCAAGATTTCTGGCTCCCAGGTGTCTTTTATACAGGTAACGAGCTGAGATTAGGAGCACTTTCTTAAAGCCAGAAGCAATCAATCAATCAGATTCCAAATTCTCCACCATGACCAAGACCAAAGAGCTGTCTAAGGATAGGTGACAACAGTTGGTGTGATTATTCACAAATGGAAGAAACACAAAATAACTGTCAATCTCCTTCAGTCCAAAGTTCCATGAAAGATCTCACCTCATGGAGTTTTACTTATTATGAGAATGGTGAGGAATCAGCCCATAACTGCACGGGAGGATCTTGTCAATGATCTCAAGGCAGTTGGGACCATAGTCACCAAGAAAACAATTGGTAACACACTACGCCGTGAAGGACTGAAATCCTGCAGCGCCCGCAAGGTTCCCCTGCTCAAGAAAGCACATGTACAGGCCCATATGAAGTTTGCCAATGAACATCTGAATGATTCAGAGGAGAACGGTGAAAGTGTTGTACTCAGATGAAACAAAATCGAGCTCTTTGGCATCAACTTGCCATGTTTGGAGGAAGAGGAATGCTGCCTGTGATTCCAAGAACACCATCCCCACCGTCAAACGTGGAGGTGGAAACATTATGCTTTGAGGGTGTTTTCTGCTAAGGGGACAGGACAATTTCACCGCATCAAAGGGACGATGCACAGGGCCATGTACCGTTAAATCTTGGGTGAGAATTTCCTTCCTTCAGCCAGGGCATTGAAAATGGGTCATGCACGGCAATGGTCCAAAACACACAACCGAGGCAACAAAGGAGTGGCTCAAGAAGAAGCACATTAAGGTCCTGGAGTGGCCTAGCCAGTCTCCAGACCTTAATCCCATAGAAAATCTGTGGAGGAAGCTGAAGGTTCGAGCTGCCAAACATCAGTCTCGAAACCTCAATGACTTGGAGAGGATCTGCAAAGAGGAGTGGGACAAAATCCCTCCTGAGATGTGTGCAAACCTTGGTGGCCAACTACCAGAAACGTCTGAGCTCTGTGATTGCCAACAAGGGTTTTGCCACCAAGTACTAAGTCATGTTTTGTAAAGGGGTCAAATACTTATTTCACTCATTAAAATGCAAATCAATTTATAACTTTTTTGAAATGTGTTTTTCTGGATATATTTTTTTGTTATTCTCTCTCACTGTTAAAATAAACCTACCATTAAAATTATAGACTGATCATTTCTTTGTCAGCAGGGAATCAAAATAATTTTACCCTCACTGTATGTTTATTCTGTTTTGTATTTTTGTGATTCTTTGGGTAGAGTAATAATTTTTAATCAAATACTGATTATCTGCTGGTGAAGAACTTTGAATTTTTCCATCATGTAGTATACAATAACTAAAAGAAATGTTTTGCTTCACTGGAAAGATACTGTCACTCCATACTTAAAATATAAGATACATTTTCCCTCTCTTTCTTTGAATTTACTCAATGTCACTCCATGTGGTCAAGGTTCAATTACATTTAAAAACCCTTCCAACTCTGTTATCCTGTTATTCAACCTAGTAGCTTGTATGTTTGCATAGTGTATATAGTATATGTATATAGTTATAAGTTTTTTATTTTTTATGTGTGGCTTGAATATTAGGGGCATGATGTTGCTTGCCCCTAAAGGGAATAGTGTAATACATATATTACAAGTAGTATCAATCTTAATTATGCAGCTTTATTACAAATATGGGTATTTGTTTCTGTGTATGTAGAACAAGTGACCCTTTGTCTCTTCTGGGATTCTTCTCATTGAGCAATTGGTAGTACCGGTAATGATCTTAGACAGGCGAATTAGTCCAACTGAAGCAAATGTTCTCTGCCTGCCTGCTTCTCACTTCTGAGAGTCTTCCCTAATGGAAAGAGTAAAGGAACTATCCAGATCAGATTATTTGCAGATCAAGGGGCAATCTTAGAATTGCATTACCTATCTACTCACCCTTTTGAAGCAATGTGGATGTGCTGAGGCACAAACAGTACTGCCTATAGCTCCTTAAATCAGCATCTTCTGAGCATCCATAGCAAGTTAAGGAGTGAAATGTTTCTATCATCATGCTCTCTGAAGCACATTTTTGGAATCAAATCTCAAATGTTGCATAGCTACCATATAGTAGTATGTAGTAAAAACTACAGTTTGGTGTAGTGATTAAGGCAGCAGGCTAGAAGCTGGGAGACTATGAGTTCTAGTCCCATCTTAGGTGACCTTAGGCCAGTCATTCAGCCGCAGGAAAAAAACAATGGCAAGCCACTTATGAAATCTTACCAGGAAAACTGCAGGGACTTGTCCAAGCAATTACTAGGAGACCATGCTTACTTGAAGGGACAAAAAATAATAATCTCCCAGCAACCCATAAATAAAATGGAAACCTGTCTGTGCAAACTGCACAATGGGTGCTATTTCTAGAATTTCAGCTAAGAGAATAGCAGTTATACTACATAAGTATCTTGCTTAGATGTACTGTAGGGACCAGCTACACCAATGGAATCCATTTGAATTTCTAAGATATAGGTGTGGGGATATAGATTTAGGAATCTATATTCATTAAAACAAATTGTAGATAGTTTGTGTGTTTGTGTGTTGACCTTAAACTTTTCTGCCTGTGGCTAAAAAGGAACGCTTGTCTACTTTAGGTGAAATGTGATAAATATTTCATTTGCTGCTTTGATCTGCTGTATCTGCCATGCACTGATTGTTCATTCAAATCCTTTTTCTTCTATCTAGAAGACAAGCCTTATGTGAATCCCTTGGTCTGTGCTTTTTTTGTTGCACTGCTGCCCCTCTGGATCATCATTGCTAAGCGGAATCCAGCAACCCAGGAGGTACTATATTCTGGCTGGGAACCAGTCATCATTGCCATGGCAATTAGCAGGTATGAATAGCGATAGGAATAGCACTTAGACTTATATACCACTTCATAGTGCTTTACAGCCCTCTCTAAGCAGTTTACAGGGTCAGCATATTGCCCCCAACAATCTGGGTTTTCATTTTACCAACCTCGGAAGGATGGAAGGCTGAGTCAATCTTGAGCTAGTGAGGATCAAACGCCTGGCAGTAGGCTGAATTAGCTTGCAATACTGCATTCTAACCACTGTGCCACCACGGCTCATGAAGACTGCAAGAGTACCCTCCCCACTTCATGAAATTGGGCTCAGTGAACCAAATAAAATTGAAAAGGCAAAACAGATGTTTGAATTTTTTAAATTCAACATAGTTGAGTCCATTTAAAAGCTGAGGTTTATTAAAAACTACCTGTACCCAGCCACGCGTTGCTGTGGCTCAGTCTGGTAAAAGCGTGTGTTGCTTTTATGTCCAACAGATGGCGCTGTTTTTCAAAAACCGCATGTTTTTACCTGTCACAGGTGTGACATCTATATAATATAGGTATATAAAAACACGCGCGTATTCGAATGCAATGTTGTGTCAAAATTTCAAAGCAATCGGTGAAGAACTTTCGGAGATTTAAGATTTTGAACAAACGAACATTTACATTTTTATTTATATAGATCTCACTTAGATATGTAATTATTATTTCAAGCTCAATATTAGTATTATATGCTAAACCATCTATGACCCCAGTGAGTCATCATTTCAGAGATATTTTCTTACCAGATTCCTCAGTGCCTTCAACAATGGCAGACCTAATGTACTTGAAAAAATCTTAAAAATTCAGGGAGATATTCAGATAGGTATCTGCCTTGAAATTAGCCAATGTTTAACTGTATAACAGAATCAAACATCATGAGTTGACAATAGGAAATATTTTATGACATTTTGTATTGTTCATAAAATGGTTTATGGCTTTATGTCCTAAAAAGTTTTATAAAATTTACTAAAGTCATAGGTCCCAGATTTTGGATGTATTCTGTAACTTAGCTCATTTGGGGTACCTTGTTTCAAAAAGTGTTGCCCTATGATGCACTGTTTCATCCAGTTAATGGTTACAGATACAAGAGTTTTAGTAGTATATAGACTAATATTATACCATCCTAACAATCTCAATACTGATATTCCTTGATCAAATGGAATGGAATCCTCTTTTTTAACAAACTTCAACAAAAGTGCAAATTGCCTTCCTTAAACTTTACAGTAAACTATTAAGAATCTTGTTCAGTGTCATGTATTAACACTGTATAATAACAATGATAGAATTTACCTTTTTCTTTTAATTCAGAAAGAAAATGATTTTGGAAGTTTATTCAAATTTAAAAACTAAACAAATCTAGAGTTACATATCTATAATCATTTCCCCATATTCTGATTTTAGGAAGACAATTTGTTTTAAAGAAATCTAGACACAGCTTTCAATAGATGGAATGCTCCAGTATTGTGATGAAATGAGCTAAAGAACCTGATTTCTAATATGTCTTTTTTCCTACTCCTTTTCTTACCTAGAAGCAAACTACAAGTGTTTAGGTTCTCAAAAACATTTTACAGGATGTGCTTGAAAGAAACAAATATTGGAGAAAATTATTTAATGAATGCATGTATACTTTTAGAATGCACTCAATATTTTCCAAGCATCACAAAAAACAAACAAGTTTTTGAGGCTGTAGCAGTAATTCTTTTATGCAGTTAGCTATTATATCTTCCAATTTTTTTCAATGTTTCTTCTTTCAGTGTTGGAGGATTGATATTGGATAAAACAGTGTCAGATCCAAATTTTGCAGGAATGGCAGTCTTTACTCCTGTTATAAATGGTGAGCTGTTCTTTGTTTTAAGCACTCAACTTCAATATATTTAACACTTGGTGAGAGAGCTAGTGAGATATTAAATACTCAATTCCTGTATGTTGTGGGAATGAAAACTCCTGTGACTAATCTTGCATGTTATTTATAGTCCATGGGTAACTGTAGAAATTGCTGCTTTAGGAACTTCTTCAACTTTCTTGAGCCAGTGATGCATGATGGTTAGGATTCTAAACTACACTGGAAGTTTTAGGATCAAATCCATGTTTAGCTGTATGTTATTAAATGATGGGCAGCCATGATGTCTAATCCCAACCTACCTTACAGGGTTATTGTGAGGTTAAAAAGGGAGGGAGGAATGCTATATTTACTTATTTATGTATAGTATTTATAACTCACCGCAATCCTAAAGGACCCTGGAGATATACAATATCACCAAAAAACATGAGGATAAATAAATCCAAATGAATATCAAAGGCAGAAATTAACCATATACAAAAAAAGCAAAGATAAAATTCAAGATAGACACTTTTGATCAGCTAGGATCAAAAGCATTTTGGAATAAAGGAGTTTTAACTTGTTATTAAATTGCAGCACTATCAGGACTGCATGGACTTCTGAATATTATGTATGTTGTCTTTTGCTCCTAAAAGAAATGAAAAATGTGAATGTAACGAACAGGGACCAGAGACAAAACATTGCTGAGATAGTAGAAGATCATATATGTATGTGCCAGATATAACACCTTACATGTAACAATGTTTTGGGACATACTTTTGAACTCATACACTTAATTAAATGGCAGAAAGATCTATATTGGGGGCACGGTGGGAGGAAGAACTTAACTTGTAACTAACTTAATCAAAACAGAAAGATATCAAAAGTGACGCCACTTATTGATGGCAGTCCTAGTTGCCATCATTAAGAGAAGACCACATGAGTCATTAAGCGAGGACCTCCAATGATTGTGACTTTTGATTTTCTACAAGTTTGCTTGTAGAAAGCCAGCAGGGAACATGATAAATCATAATCATATGATTGTGGCTTGCTGTGACATGATTATGAGCCAACTACCAAGCACCTGGATCATTTGTTCAGGAGGATACTATGAGTGCTGAAACTCTGAGGACCAGTCAAAGAATTGGTAGAATTGTACTTGTTCAGTACAATCATACTGTTTGAACAGTCACTGAAAGATTGATTGTTAAATGGGGACCCCTTTATTTCATAAATTCTATCAATATCTTCTAAAATGAATTAAAGTTGGGGAGTTTTGTCCTTGTTCCAATGGCTTGTATCATAGCATGCATTGCTATTTGTGTGTGAAATGATTTGGTCAATGGCACCTTAACTGAGTTTTAAGTCTTTAGAAAAATGTTCATACATTAAAGCAGGCATGTCAAACTGCCAACGTCATGTGACGTCGCAAGTTTGACATGCTGGCATTAAAGTGCCATTCTGAAAGTCAGTGAATAGTGTAGGTGATCCTAGTAGTAGGATGCTTAGTAGAAGTGTGATCTATTTGGAGAGAAATTGGTTATTGGCAGACTCAAAAAGTTAAATAAGAGGAAATGAATACTAATATAACCTTACAGAAATCTCCAACTCTCTTTCTATGTGTCTGTTTGTATTCTCTTCATGTGAATGGCCTAATAGTTGTAAAACATGTCCCTTCTTCACTTATATTATTAATTTGAAACTCTCAACCATGAATTCTGTCCATCACTGATATGGTATTGCACTTCACCATGCTGGAACCACAGTAGAAATTGGATGTGCCTCCTATAAGATAGTGTAGATCTTCCCATAAGAAGTTATGGTGATCAGCTTCAGATTGTGCCAATTGTCTGCTGTACACAAGTATGGGAGGAATTTCTGGATGCATTGTTGTTGAGGAATCACTGGCACCAATATAATTGATCATATCTTGTCTCTGTTTTCTTACAGGTGTTGGTGGCAATCTGGTGGCTGTTCAGGCTAGCCGCATCTCCACTTATCTCCATATGAGTGGGGTGCCTGGAGAGAATTCAGGGATAGCCCCCCGCAAGTGTCCAAGTCCCTGTAGCACCTTCTTCAGTTCAGGTAG
>NW_015396283.1:0-8473 GCF_001527695.2 Protobothrops mucrosquamatus
GTTTGTTTGTTTGTTTGCAAAGATGGGGTGGGGCAGATCTGCACCTGCTAATTCAGATTGCCCGGTCAACAACCAAAGGAGACCGGGCTGGGGAGACAATGGGAGCTATATTCCCATTCTACACCCACCCCCCCACCCCAAAACTTGAAGGTCTGAATTGGAGTCAGGCTGAGTTCCAGTTATGCACCTGTGGGTAATGCTTTAAACCTGGTTACTGTGTTCTGTCTGGGTTTGCAGCCTGTAGGACCAGAAGCTGATGCAACCGGCTGGCTTTGCAAAGGATCTCTAAACCTACTGGGAATGAACGCCGATCAAGGTTAAAAGTAACCAAGATTTAACATGTAGAGATTCATATAGCTTTTGCGTCTCAATTGGAGTGGCAACCAGCCAGTTGACTATGGTTTTTCTGAATTCAGCGCTTGGTTCAGATAACACACATGAATGATAAGTGAACTATTGTTTGGATTTGACCAGCAGTTGGGGGGGGGGGCAACAGCCAACCACTTTTATATTAGGGTGCTGAATTAACTCAGGCATCCACCTTTTTTTTCCTCCATGCATGCCTGACCATGGGGAGTTGGAAAATGGACTAGTATGAGCCCAATCATGGTTAAGCACTGCACTGGTTGTGATGTGTGAACCAGGATACCCTACGTCATACAAATAATTAAATGACTTCCACAGTTCATAATAGCTCTTTTATTAGTAAAAATTTAAAAAGTCATCCAAGAACAGGATGAAGAACACCAGAAGGCAGGAAAAACAAACCCATGACCAAACATCGTAATGTTCGCTTGCCTTGGTAATCAATTCTTGACATTAAAAAAAAATGAAACGGCTCTTACAGTTTAATTATTTTGAAACCATCCGAGGATCATATCCATCAAGGCTTGGAAGCAGATCTGAGAAAATGACCATCACTAGCCAAGGACAATTAAATGGCATGTTAACTTCCTTGCAGTAATGACCAATGTGACAAATCAGCCTTAACAATGGTTATATTATGCACCATGATCAGAGATGTTGTAAACTCCAAAATATCAGAAATCCAAAGGCACCATAAAATACCGTTTCTGAGTCACAAGGAAAGCTAGAAGTTGGTGTTTTACAGTTGAGAGTAAATTAAAAGTATCACTACTTCCCACTTTTAAAAAGTGCAAAGAAGTAAAATTTCAAAGTCTCTTTGTAAAAGCATGAGTTAGAAACATGTAAACTTGACATCATTTTCAGTAGCATTAAAAAGTTACCACAAGAGAAAAACAAAGGACTACAAATACTCACTTCCCATCCATACCATCTGAAAATGTTTACTTACAAAAATATTTTTAATTGCAACTGCTCTGGATGAAGCCTTAACATTCTCTTGCATTGGTTGACTACATTCATGTAGTACATGGCAACTTAAAAGATTTGGGGGGAAATTGCCACGGCTTTGAGAACTGCTATCACCCTCCTACAAATTGATGTCATCAACAAAATACCAAATATGATTTAAGAGGCAGCTAATTGTAATTTATAGTATAATCTAAGGCAGTCAGTTCAGAATTCAACGAAACTTGCACCCAACCAAGCATATCATTAAGAAAACAGTGCGGTCAAGTAATTTCCAACAGAAGAGATGTTTGGTATGAAACTTTGGGAAACTGGCTCAGCTACTCAAAATGACATATAATCTCGGTAATTAAGAAACCTTTTGAGGACTGATGGTACATTTTTGATATAATTCATAACAACTCAACCAACATGACAAAGTTCAATATGAGATCTTCAGATGCCTTGAATCCATAATTCCCATTGTATCTGAACAGCATTAGGTGGGAAGCAATTCTAAATCTTATTTTATGATACCCAAGTATAAGAGAAGTTTTAAAGGTTGAGAAGAGGGATTTCAAAACACAACTTAATGGATATTTCAGTCTTATCTGGCAAAGAGCCATTAGCCCTTTGATGAAGCAATCTGGAAAAAAGAGAATTTTTCTTCTCCTGGAATTCAGCCCGATTAATGAAACCCCATATGAATTTTTCCTTCTACTGTACGGTGGAATCTTGTTATTAGAGGCTTGACACCAAGAGTCAAAGTAAGCAAGTGACATCCCATTTAGACATGTGAGAAACATTTCTTTTGCTATCCTGTTCCGTTATTTGTGTTTTGATGTACATGGATCAGCCTTCCAACATCAAACAACATTTACCCAATTAAGAAATTTGAGTGAATAGTTTCTGAACAGTTGAAATTCGACAAGCAGAAACACAGTTTGAAGCAGACTAAGTTTCCAACCAAGCCCTAGTTTAATAACAATTTAAATTCAAATCACGGTCCTGGAGGAATCTGAATATTCAGGGAGGCAACATCAAATTGGACCCTTTCTTATTGTTTAGTCTTGTCTATGTTGGCCCCTTTAAGATTATGCAAGGGCAATCAGAGACCTTTTCATGAAGAACAGTGATCAAGAAAACCAGAAGTTTTTATGAGCAAATGTTTCTCTGTTATCATCAATGTTTGTTTACTATGCAAAGATGTAATCCAACATCCCAATAAGGGCTTCTTTTGGTTTGGACACTTTATCCAAAGTAACCAGACATCTATTTTCCAAAATGTTCCTACTCAGATTTCTGCAACAGAGTTGTTCCCCGCTTCCCAATTTATTAAGAACCAGCACTCATCCTGGCTAAAGGAAGCTTAAACTCAATATTTTTAGTTTGGAAACAGCTGGCTAAAATTAAGTAGGAGTTTAAGTATTGTTATAACCCCCTAAGTCTCTTTCTAGCTCTCCTCCTTTTACTTATTTTTCAGCCATGCTTTTAAACAGTGGAAGTGACCTATCTTCTTATCAAAGATGATAAATGTTGTATTTTGCAGGTTGAGGCAGCTTCGCCAGAAATTCAAAAGGCACTGAATTTATTCTGATTGTCAGAACAAGATCTTGAGCCTCTTCTTTGATCTCGAAACAGGAGATTTTTAATACTTTTATTTGCAAAACAAATTCTGGGTTCATCTCCCTTAGATAGGCTCAACAGAAGAGTTCCAAATAATTTCACCTGTGCTTTTAGCTTACCTGTACAACTGTAGTTTCCTAAATTGGTTTGGTAGGAAAGAATATTGTGATTTTTTTTTTAAAGAAAAGCATAAAGAATGTTTATCGGCACCAAGGCAATCAAGTTTTACTTTCATGCTGAGGGACTGAGGCAATTTTTGTGACATCTCAATTGGCAACCAATGACTGCGTTAATAATTCTTTTAATACATTTCCCGTATCTTGTTTTCGTAGGTTTGTTCCCGTCTTTTACTAGTCTTTTCTATCAAACTGGAGCTCCAGTAATTGTAATTCTATCACGAATTTGATTAAAAAAAGACCGCCCCCTCTGAAAATCTTATTTTTCTGTCGCAGCTTGAATGCACTTTCAAAGATACAGTCTAAAAAAAAACAAGGAGTCTTTATTTTAAGAGAATTCCTCCAGAAATTTTATATGGAAATCATTCACTTTCTGCAATAAGATCTTTAGTTTCTCTACTTGTGGGAGAATCGTCATCCTAGAAGGAAAAGAAAAAGTACTTTAGTGAATATCTTGTGGTGATTACAAGGAAATAATTTCATTGTGACAGTATCTGTAAGTCCAGATCTTACCTAAAGTGATAAGTTCCTTCTCTTTGACCAAACCCGCTTCCAGGAACAACACAGATTCCGGTTTCTTCTAAAAGTTTCATACAGTAGAACATGTCGGGAGCCATTTGGTGGACCTGGAGTAATTTGAAGTTCAATGGCTTAATTACTAATCGCACAGTCCTTTCAAAATTCTCTGCTTGTTTCTGAATATTGTGCTATTCTGAAATGATTAAAGAGGTTCTGAATGCTCTCATGTTCAGATACGACCATGTGTTTTCTTGCACCCGCGTGGTTTAGCACCTTACACTGGGTGTAGGTTTAAAAGAAGCAGTTGGGCGTGGGCAGGATCGCCAACTACAGGCAATGCTCAACGTACAACAGTTCGTTTAGTGATTGTGCAAAGTTACAACAGCACTAAAAGCAGTTACCTATAATCGTTTTTCACACTTATGACAATGGCAGCACTGGTCCCATGATCAAAATTCAGTTGCTTGGCAACTGACTCATATTTATGATGGTTGCAGTGTTCCTTGGGACACTTCTGACAAGCAAAGTCAATCGGCAAGCCAGATTCACCGAACAACTGTGTTACTAATGTAACAACTACAATTATTCACTTCATAACCGTGGCAAAGCAGTTGAGGATTACCTGTACACAATATCTGTTTTAGAATGAACCTTCAGATGAATGAACCCTGTGTTTTTCATCTCAAATGTCTTGGTGATGGACTTCAAATGTGTAGGAAAGGATGCTGATTTCTAGAAACTATGGACTCAGATAAGGGCCTGAGGTCTGTACTAAATGATTGGGCACCACGGGAAGTAAAAAGAGAAGGATACCACCACCAAACCTAATAAAACATGCCACATCTATTCTTTTTCTATCCCATTGTTTAAAGCAGGGGCCTTCAAACTTGGCCCCTTTTATGACTTGTGGACTTCAACTCCCAAAATTCCTCAGCCAGCGTGGGAGTTGAAGTCCACAAGTCATAAAAGGGGCCACGTTTGAAGGCCTCTTGCTTTAAAGGCACGTTCTCCAAGAAGCAAGCATAACTATCTTTTCATTCACTGGAAGAGCAGTGCAATTTGGTAACACGTAAGATATTTAGCGGATAAACCAGCTTGTCCAATACTTTAGGCCAGGGATAGGCAACCTTGGCTCTTTTATGACTTGTGGACTTCAACTCCCAGAATTTCTGAGTTAGCATGGCTGGTTCAGGAATTCTGGGTATTGAAGTTCACAAATCATTGACAGTTAGAACAATTAACCAGTGGAACAACCTGCCTCCAGAAGCGGTGAATGCTCCAACACTGGAAGTTTTTAAGAAGAGACTGGACAGCCATTTGTCCAAAATGGTATAGGGTTTCCTGCCTGAGCAGGGGGTTGGACTAGATGACCTCCAAGGTCCCTTCCAACTTTATCATCATCATCATCATCATCATCATCATCATCATCATCATCATCATTATTATTATTATTATTATTATTATTATTATTATTATTATTATTATTATAGAGCCAAGGTTGCCTACCTACCCCTGTTCTAGGCTCACATTCTCATCATGGATAGTACTGCCCACATAACGTAGTTTTATTAGCGAAATGGCCAATGTAACATATAAAGTCTAGCTTATGTGCAAACTCAGCCAGTTTTGGTTCCATTAAGAAAATGTGGCCGAACAATCCGGGCTCGTTTTGGCGCACAAATGTTCTATCTAAAGCAGGCGAACAATCTCCAGTTTGATTCAGCAGCAGCAGCAGCATTTCTTGTAGAGAAACGAGACATTCTCACCTTGGCTATTTCAACGGCCTTGGCAGGAATAAAAATTTGTGGGAACGCATACATGGCTCCTTGAAGTGGGTTGCAGTGGAGCCCTGGCACTTGATTGAACAAGTCTTCGGTTAGTTTGGCTTTCATTGCAAGGTTGTTCAAGACCGACTCCTTTTCCTGTGTCGGGAAAAGGGAAAGAATGTCACACAAAGGACACCTGAACTGGGCAGCCCAAACCAGCTGGCACTATACAAAGATGATCAGGGGACTGGAGGCTAAAACATATAAGGAAAGGTTGCTGGAATTGGGTAGGTCTAGTTTAATGAAGAGAAGGACTAGGAGAGACATGATAACAGTCTTCCAATATCTCAGGGATTGCCACAAAAAAGAGGGAGTCAAGCTATTCTCCAAAGCGCCTGAAGGCAGGACAAGGAGCAACGGATGGAAACTGATCAAAGAGAGAAGCAACCTAGAACTAAGGAGAAATTTCCGGGCAGTTAGAACAATTAACCAGTGGAACAACCTGCCTCCAGAAGAATGTCAAATACACACACAAACCTTAATAAACTGGGCATATGATTCCTCTCCAGGAACAGGGGGGTTCACGACAACATCCATAGCAGCTTGACCGGAGACAGGTGGACACAGACGGACAGAGAGGAGCTTAACTAGCTGCCCTTTAATTTCTGGATGCAGGTTTATCACCTCCATGTAGCCTCCTCGGTAGCCACACCTGAAAACCAGGTAGAAGCAGCAGGAACAGAAAAGAGAAGAAAAGGAGAAAGAGGGAAAAAAAACGTGCTGGTGAGGAAAACTTAGCACGAAATTCTCGGAATGGCAGAAATGCAACCTATAAAATCCACAACTAATGCAGCATCCTATTTTAATCTTTTTATTGCAAGAAAGGAATGGCAACTGCTTGGTGGATTATGCCAGCATATAAGCCAAGGCTATGCATTGCGGCCGGGAGTTAAAAAAAAAATACGGACATAAACTTTCTTTTCTTCCCTTCATCTTTAGGATTTAAATGATCAAATCATCAGAGTATTAATAATCTTCCAATCAACACTAAATAAGTACTAGCGTACCCAAATAATAGAAGGAACTACTTGTTTTGCAATAGTAAATTACTATTTTTGAAAAATCAACCTGCCACACCTGTGCAGTTCAAGCCCCAGCCCTTTTATGACAAAAGAAGTGAGGTGTTGACTTTGTTTGACCATCCCACGGAAGCCACAGCAAGGAATTTAAGTAAATTGGATATTGCATAGCAAAAATTCCGTACTCAGTTGGGAAACTTACTCGCCCATGTAGCCCTTGGAAGTGGAATGAAAAGAAGCAAGTTCAACATTGTTCCAATAATCGGGTCCCATTTCATAGAGGATTTTTTTGAAGGAGTGGAACTGGCAGTTCTCCGCATAGACGTTGTCTTGATAAACCTGCACCCCAGAAAGAGACAAAATGCAGGGAGTCCTCAACTTAATCACCATAATGGTAACCTATTCGTTATAGTCGTTAAGTTGTGATGGTTATAAAGTGGGTCATCACATGACCCATCCAATTTTATGACCTCGCTTTGCAGCGGATGGTAAGTGAATCACCATTACCCTGAACCCATTGGTCGCTATGGGGCATTTTTTTTGCTAAAAACCGCCAAATAAATGCCAATTTTCAGCAAAAAAACCCGTTGTAAATGATGGGATGCATCTAAAGCCATAAAGGTGGGTCAGTTGCTGAGCGTCCAAATGTGATCTCATGACCACAGGGGAGGCCTCCCCCTTTGGAACCAGGTTGTAAGTATCTTTCGGGGGTGTGTGTCTGTAATAACTTCAAACAGTTACTAAGCGACCAGTCGTAATTTGAGGACTATCTGTAGGCTTCTTGCTTTTCAAAAAGCAACGTTGCTTTTTAGGACTCAGTTATATGACAGCGAACATTTTAGAGCTTTTGATGCTCCTCAGCTCGTGTGTTCAGAGAAAGCCCTCTTTATACCCTGCAATTTTCTTTTCTGATTCCCCCCTCCCCATTTTTTAACATTCTTTTAATATAAATAAAAACATTGCTATGCTCCAAAGGAAGTCCCCCACTCTAACATTCTCCTGAGTTGCATATGGGTCTCTGGGTCTTCGGTCAATAAGCAAGTATGCATTGAAACACCTCATTTTAATTTCCTAAGAAAAATCGTGACACCTACGGAGGACCCAGGAATAGGTGTATATTTCTCTAGGACAGTGGTGGCGCACCTATGGCACGCATGCCAGAGGCGGCACGCGGAGCCCTCTCTGTGGCCACACGCCATCACCCCAGCACACGTGGTCTCTAAAAGTTCACCATCGTTGGCCTAAGGCCAGCCAGCTTGGAGCGGCCATTGGGGAGCCCACCATCCCACCCGCCAGAGACCCCTTGGATCTCCCCCAACCCTGCCCGGCTCCCACAAGTGTCCCTCCCCAAGGTGGCCACGCCCACCCTGGCCATGCCCACCCAACCTGCCATTACTGCAGCCAAACCCATCCAGTGGCCCACCCACTCTGCCAAGCCCACTGTAGCTGCACCCACCGAGTAGGCCACACCCACCCGGCACCCGGTGATACATAAGTGGGTTTTGGGTTGCAGTTTGGGCACTCGGTCTCTAAAAGGTTCGCCATCACTGCTCTAGGACAAATAATGCGTCAATCTGTCTTTTCGTATCTGGAAGTTTTGTGATCGGCCTCACTGATCCTCCTGGTCATTTTGCAAGAACATCACAACGATACATGCTCTCCAATATCCAGATAAGTTGTTGCCTCCAAGGCTAAACATTTTCATTACCTCGTCAGCCAGAAGAAACAGTTTCTCTTCCCAGGCAAAATGTATCACCTCTTCAATACATTTTCGATTTTGAACTTGACCTAAAATTTAGGAAGAAACAGGGGAAAAAAAGTTTCAAAGCAGTCCTCCTTTCCAATGAAACAGAGAATACGTCCAGTGGTGGGATTCAGCTGGTTTGTACCAGTTCGGCAGAACCGGTAGCTAATTTTTTGTTCCCCAGGCCCACAATGGACTTCCGGAAGTGGCATCCACGCAGAGAACCGGTTGTTCCCATATTTGAATCCCACC
>NW_015396283.1:11825-12978 GCF_001527695.2 Protobothrops mucrosquamatus
AGAAGCAACTTAGAACTAAGGAGAAACTTCCTGACAGTTAGAACAATTAACCAATGGAACAACCTGCCTCCAGAAGTGGTGAATGCTCCAACACTGGAAGTTTTTAAGAAGAGACTGGACAGCCGTTTGTCTGAAATGGTGTAGGGTTCCTGCCTGGGCAGGGGGTTGGACTCGATGACCTCCAAGGTCCCTTCCAACTAATATTATTATTATTATTATTATTATTATTATTATTATTATTATTATTATTATTATTATTATTATCTATATCTGTATCTATCTATCTACACACACACACTTATAGATATATAGATATAAATATAGATAAAAGCAAATATGCTTTTCTGCTGAAGAGCAGCCACATAAAACACTTGTTAATCATTAAGAGTATCCAGGAAGCCAAAAGAGATCCAATCTCACTCCCTTCTAGCACTGATGATGTTACCTAGTTAGGTAATAAAACGTCTGCAAGAAAGCAAGCTCAGAGAGCCCCAAGGACTTCACAGAGCAAAAACTGTTAAGTGGATTGCTCTCCGTGAAAGCTTAGTTCTGTTACAAGATTTGGAAAACAACCAGCTTCTGGACACAACAACACTATCCCCTGCTAGAATTGACTACAGTCCTATAGGCAGCTACAAGCCACGGGTCCAGTGTCAACTGTAACTTCCAAATGCTGAAAGGCACATAAAAATCTTTGACACAAAATGTTAAGATTCACCAAAAGGAGAATCTGAGCAGCAGAGCAAGAAATAAAAGCAGGATTTTCTTGCTGGAACTTGTTTTTCATGTTTGCACTTTTCCAGGTTCTTGTAAATACATTAATTGCTAGTTTGGGATATTTCAGTCTCATTTTACACTGACAGACAGTTCTGAGAGTGTAGATGCTCTAAGAGAGGGACAGCCTAAACAGAGACTATAGGCAATCCTTGACCACAAATGAGCCCAAAACTTATATTGCCCCATTTTGCGACTTTCCTAGCCACATTTGTTAAGTGAGTCCCTGCAGTTCTTAAATTAGTAGCCCGGTTGTTAACTGAATCTGGCTTCCCCATGGATTTTGCTTGCCAGAAGGTCACAAAAGGAACACAGCAACCGTCATAAATACGAGTCAGTTGCCAAGCATCCAAATTTTGATCACGTGACCCTGGGGACG
>NW_015396284.1:0-8472 GCF_001527695.2 Protobothrops mucrosquamatus
TAGAAAGAGAAAGCGGATATATTAGGTCAGGGGTTCTCAACCTTGGCAACTTTAAGACTTGTGGACTTCAACTCCCAGAATTCCTCAGCCAGCTTTGCTGGCTGAGGAATTCTGGGAGTTGAAGTCCACAAGTCTTAAAGTTGCCAAGGTTGAGAACCCCTGTATTAGGTGGTAAAAACTGTTTTTTTCACTGTGAGATCCTGAGCTTTCACTTCGGATTCCTTCTCTCTTGTTCTAAAACTGATACTTTCCAGATGGACTGAGCTTATCATTATTTTTTTTCCCTTTTTGCAATGTTAGCTGGGAATTGTGAGAATTAAGATTCATTGTGAGATAAAAAGATGCCAAGATGGTCTGTTTATCATTGTAGTGGGTTTTTTTATTGTTTTTTTTACTCCAGAACTTATTTTCTCCAAGTCACTGTGCTGGTAACTTGATAGAAGTATTTTAACTGATAAAGCAAATACTGTGTAGATACAGATTATTGTATCTGTGTTCCTTATAAGGAAACTGTGAGTTGTATTCAAATTTGAGGTTTTTAGAAATACATGTCAAGAACATAAGGGAATCTGGATTTGGTGTCTGTCTGTCATCTACCATCTTCAATAAAATGAAAAAAAAAAGACTCCTGTATCCTTATTACGCCTTGAACAGCAGTTCAATATTTCTGTCTTTCTTCTATCCTCAGGCCTCTGGAGTTTCATAAACAGCAGGCATTTCATTTCTTGCTACCAGATCTTCAATCTTTCATTCAGATGCTTAATTTATAACAGGACTGGTGGAACTAGATATACTAAAAAAAAACTTTGATTAAATTCCAAACAGGGGAAAAAAAAACAGGGCACACAAAGCCACTGTACAAAGATATACATTAAACAAATATTGTGGCTGGTAGATCAGATTCAGTAATAACTAGGGCTGTGCAAAATGTTGAGGAGATGCAGCCTTAACAAAAGCTGCTACTCTCACCCAAACCTTCGCTCTTAATGAAGTAAAACAGAGGTATTACTGACACCACCTCCCACGGTTCTAACAATGGCCAAAGGTCCTGCCTATGCCAAGAAATCTCTGCCAGCCTTCTGTCCAGCCAAAAGAAGCAGATGTTCAATGCCTCTTCCAGCTGCAGAAATTCCTGGGGAAGTCTTTGAGCCATCTAATCTTGAGTCAAACTGTGCTGCTTCTTCTTTCTTTGTGAGAGAATTGCATCACTTCTGTGGCATACACCGTCTCTCCAAAGCAAAGCCAGACCACCTTGCGTTGGCCAAAAAGGACATTCACTTAAGAGTATCCATGTTTCAAAGAGTTGTGGACTATTTTGAAGTCTGTATAACCTATGCCTAACGAACACAGTGGTTTTGTTGAGCTTGGCTCTAAAAAAGTGAAAATTTAAAGCATGCTTAGGCATGAGTTCAGTTCTACACATGAGCCCATGTGGTACCATGGTTAGTGTTGGATGAAGATGAGGCTGACCTAGGTCAAGGCCACTCTTAGCTATGGAAACTCATAGTTGGGGGAACTTGGCCCAGACACCTTAAGGTACCAGACTTACGATGGGGAACAATCTTCAGAAACTATTGAGGTGAACGAGCCTACTTTTAAATTTAGAATCCTTCCCATGTAGCTGCAACAGAAATATCTTTTACAAAACAGAAGATCTGGGAATGCAAGTACTTTGGGTGGAGGTCACCACTACCTTCACAAGAATCACTATGGAGAAGAGTCAATTGTAACAGTGATATATCAGCTTCCTACAAATTGTCTCTCCAAATAGAATCCTTGGGGAATATCCCACGAGACAAGATAATGCATTAAATAACTCCCACCATTTCTACTGAAATAGTCTTAATTCAAACTGAAAAATGCCATACGTTTTCAGTGAGACTTAATTATAGCTAACTGTACATGAAACAAGCTGCAGATCTCTCTCACACACTTTCACACACAGGACTGAATCCACCTCTAACAAAAAAATTGGTTCCACTGAAACCAATAGGAAAAGTCAGCCATGATCTGGGGTTTTCCATTCTGAAAGATCCCATCAATAAATCTGCTCTAAAAATTGATTTCCTAACATCACCCCAATCCTCTGTTTTGACCACAGTGATATTCTGATGTTCCATCTAGGTGACCCTTGATTGATGGGGAATGACATCATGTCTCCTTGCCCTTGAGAAATGTCTTGTTGTCTATACTGGTGCTGACACATGCTGATCATCTCTTGACTTTAAATTCCAGTGATGTCAATCAATCATCTTCATGCTGATAGCAATGACATATGGAGTCCTGTACTTTTCCAAGCTTTGACTCATATTAATGACTGCGCTATCGATTTAGAGCCATTCCTTCTTTCAATACAAATAAAATAACTATTCAAGGGAATTGCATGTTAGGAAGAAAGTGTTAAGAGAGTGTTTAAACCCCCCCCCCCCCAAAAGCAACATATTAAAACTGCACTAAGGGCTGGTAACATCGCTAGCCTTTGTGAATGATTTATTTAGAAAGGACTTCTGCCTTTCTACTCCTACAACATGGAATCACTTTGTCTCCAATTATTGGAAAAACTTCAGGATTTCATTTATAGTCTAACCATTATGTTCACTTTTGGGATAAATCTGAGAGTTAGAATTATTATCCAATTATTATAGAATAGTTACCTCTTACTTTTTTGCATTTTTCTCTGGAGCACTACTGAACTTTATAAAGAAAGCAATCAGAGTATTACCTCCATTCTCATACCTATTTTGGGGGAAAATCCTAAAAAGGGTCATTGTGTGGAAATGTCAAAACAGGATGTACACATTTCCCTTTTATTTTATTTTATGAATTTCATAAACTGATGAAGAAATGAGCCAGAATGAAATTATGTATAAATATTTGTCCTAAGTCAAAATAACCCAAACAATAGATAAATCTGTCCTTTCCTAACAGTAATATAAATAGGTAACAATTTTACAGCAACGTACATAACTAGAACATTGTCAATTTAGGACTAGAGTGAACAAAATTTCCATGCCCAACCTCAAATCTCCTTGGATAACCACTGACAACCTCAGTCTATTTCACCTTAGAGGGGGAAAAATACAGAAATAATACATATGCCATTTTACATTCCTTGGAGGAAAGGAGAAAACAGAACCTCAATAAGTAATAAAAGAAGCCTGGTTTAGTATTATTATTCCCACATTTTAAATGAAATATAGAAAGATTTTGGGATGGGGGGTTGCCAAAGGCTGCCTGGTGAGTTAATGGCAGAAATGACATCTGAATAAAGAAGTTCTTAATTCATAGCCTGAGCTTCCAAACCATTACATTTTTCACATTAAATCTTCTTATTACCATTAATTCATAAGACAGTCTAATTAACCAAGATTCAAACATGTTTGGTGTCCAGGTTGTTAAGTCAAGGCATCTTTTACATATTCTGAACATTTATCAAAACAAAGAACTAAAGGGAGGAACATTGTTTATGTTTGCTATTTATTGGATCCTTTTTCTATTCTTTATGTACAATCTCATTTCTAGTCTTCCTAAACCACATGCCAACATGTACCTGTGGCTTCAGCTAGTTCTATGTTTTGATTATGTGCTATTGTTCATATTGATTTGGGTTCTTTTGCCCAAAGTTTGCAGAAATGCTGCTCACTGACACCACAACTCATTTATTGATTGGTTGTCATTATGTCTTCAACCACAGGGGTTGATTGCTGATAGCACTGGCACTTAGACTTATATATTGCTTCATGTGCTTTACAGCCCTCTCTGTGGTTTACTAATGCCAGCCTACTGCCACCAACAATCTGGGCCCTCATTTTACCCATCTTGGAAGGATGGAAGTCTGAGTCAACCTTGAGCTGGTCGGGATCGAACGCCTGGCTGTGGACAGAGTCAGCCTGTAATACTGCATTCTAACACTGTGCCACCAGAGATGGTGACAATGACTTATGAGTGCTACGGAAGCGTGACATGGAACACTGACACAAGCAAAGTTGTGTCTGTGGTTAAATCCACAGAAAGAGGTGGCCATATCCACTACGGTGAGGAACCAATTCATGGGAGTGCTAATTATACACTCTCCATATTCTAAAATATTCGGTGTCCCTCAAACATCAGGGGATCCTAAATTATACTGCACTTCTGGGCTAGGACATTTTGTCACTTTTACAATTTTCCCGTGGCATTTTGCTCCTTCTTATTCTTGCGTGTTCCTTTTGTTTAATTTTGTCTATTTTGGAACCATGTTAATAGTTTTTTCGTCACCTCTGGAAGGTAGCTTTGAAGTACAACAGAACAACAATCGACAGATATCAAATTGCGCACAATGGAAACACCGTCCAATTGATATTTTCCTGCGATTATTGAGCCAATCAACGGAGGGAGGGAGGGGAAGAAGTCACAAAAGAAGAATAAGGAAAAACAAGAATATACAAGTTGTCATTTTAGGTGTACGGCTTGTTAGATTTCTCTGAAAGTGTACATGTTATTTTATTTATTTTATTAATAAAATTTACGCAGCAGCTTATCTTGTGGACAATGGCTCTTGGCAGGACACAACAATCCAATAAAACAATAAATATAAAACAATTGTTTTATATTTATGGTACACGTGGCAGTTCAGTAAAACTGAATCTTGGGGCACATTGGACTTGGGGCTGTAACTTAACTTAATGTAATTAAGTTAAGTTAAATTAAGTAACCGAACGTACCTTAAACTGCGTCTAACGTTTCTTAAAAGTGGCAAACCATCTTTGCCAAGAACTGAGTTGAACTCAGAGCTTAGGTGCCTTTATATTTTGCTGCAGAAAGGGAATTTATGATGATTAAATAAATGGAGGAGCCCGGGGATGATTCTCAGTTGATTCCAGCTTCATGAACACATGATGATACCTTAATTATTATTTTTTCCTTCCTCTCCTCTGTGATTCTAATACAAGGAGGAGAAGAAACACCATCAAAACCAAGAGACAAAACTGCTGGTTTGCTTGAGCATCCCTGAAATAAAAGTGAAGAGTTGGAGAAAGGGAATCCTTCTCACTGCAGGGAGATGTTTCCCCCCCCACACACACACATACTGATGCCCGAATGACATGGTGAAAGCAACCGGATCACTGGAGATCCTGTTTACCTCCACGCCCAGCTCTGCCTGGAAATGACACTCCAAAGCCTGACCCTGCAGGGCCAAAGGGCTGTGAAGCTGAGCTGGAAGTTGCCCTCTCTTTCCTCTTAGAAAATCAGATTTTGCACCCTGGTGAGCTACCCCGAGCCCTTTACTTCTGGAGTGAGGCACAGAAGGTCTGGGGAAATGTTACTGCGCGTGAATTCCAGGAACAGTACGTCACTTGCTAAATGTGATTCAGCCGGAATTACCCCAAAGGGCTGGGATCGGGACTGATAGTAAGATACAAACGGAAAAGTTACAACCCCCCCCCACTACTTTTGGAGGAAAGCAAAAAGTTGAAAAGAGGTACAGAGGAAAGACAAGTTTAATAAAATGAAAGGAATTTGGCTGTGGCCAACTTATTTCTGACTAAATAAGCACATCTATCTATTTTTATAATACCATAGATCCATCCATAGATGGATAGATGGATACATGGATCTATCTATCTATCTATCTATCTATCTATCTATCTATCTATCTATCTATCTATCTATCTATCTATCTATCTATCTATCTATCTATCTATCTATCTATCATCTTATGTGGACAGAATCTATCCATCTGTCTGTCTATCATCATATGTGAACAGTGTCTGTCTGTGTCTATCATCATATGTGCACACAATCTGTCTGTCTGTCTGTCTGTCTGTCTGTCTGTCTGTCTATCTATCTATTTATCTATCTATCTATCTATCTATCTATCTATCTATCTATCATATATGGACAGTATCTGTCTCTCTATCTATCATCATATATGGACAGTATCTGTCTGTCTGTCTATCTATCATCATATGTGGACAGTCTGTCTGTCTGTCTATCTATCTATCTATCTATCTATCTATCTATCTATCTATCTATCTATCTATCTATCTATCTATCTATCTATCTATCTATCATCTATCTATCTATCTATCTATCATATGTGGACTGTCTGTCTGTCTGTCTGTCTGTCTGTCTGTCTGTCTGTCTGTCTGTCTGTCTATCTATCTATCATCATCATATGTGGGCAGTCTATCTGTCTGTCTATCATCATATGTGGAGAGAGTGTCTGTCTGTCTGTCTGTCTGTCTGTCTGTCTGTCTGTCTGTCTGTCTGTCTGTCTGTCTGTCTATCTATCTATCTATCTATCTATCTATCTATCATCATCATATGTAGACAGTCTGTCTGTTTATCTATCATCATATGTGGACAATATCTATTTGTCTGTCTGTCTGTCTGTCTCTTTATCTCTCTATCTCTCTACAGCAGGGGTGTTAAATTGCCAGCCCAGGGGCCGGTTCCATCATACGGATGCCGTGCCCATCTCTGGCAATGTGAAAAAAGTCGTGACACATCACATGACGTGGCGAGTTGACACCCGTGATCTACAGTATTTATTTTATGAGCTAAATCAGTTATGCTGAATCTAATATTGACAAATTCATTTTTTTTTCACCAATGCATACAGAGTTTTCTCTCTTGAGGGAAAGCCAGTCTCACCTCTTCCCGGTGCTCTTCTCCAGAACGCTGAATAAACCACCTAATGGAAGCTTGCTGTGACTTTGGGACACATTCCAGAAACGTTGAGTTAAATTCAATGCCAAAAATCACCTTTTCATCACTGGTTTCATGACTAATGCCTGGAAAGCAAACACAGGAGAGGGGATTAACCCTGCCCTGATTTATTAAAGAATGGGAAAACATGACTGATGCGGAGCAGATGGCAGAACAGCACCTTAAGCTGTTAAAGAAAACAAATGGTTTGGAATGGCACACAGACATTCAAATTAATGTCAGCCATTTATAACAATGCCATTCATCTTTGACTTGGTCCCTTCCTGTCATCTCCATCCCTGTGAAAGAAGAATTTGATCTATATTATTTCGTTCTGAAATTGCTTTCAATAAGGCTTAAGCCAAGGAAGTGAAATATTTAATTCATGTAAGTCTTTAATTCATTATTCCTGGACTAACCTATGAACTGGAACCCAATTATTATTTTTCATTATTGTAGATCATCACCACTATCCCCCAGACAAAAATGCATATATTGACCCAAAAATATATATATGAGAAAACTAAATGTTTTGGGAAAGCGGTCACATTAGAGAGAGAAAAAATGTGAATTCACGGAAAGAACTTTTGGGCTGTATATAAATATCCCCCAAAACATTTGGATATTCAGAGCATTCAAAAGTACTGGAATAATTCTACTGTGAAGATATTTACATTATTGTGGGAACAATTTGAATACCTTCAATTTGAATATTTTCAAAGATAGGATAGAAACAGTGGACACAATGAACTGACACTTTTGTGGTATGGGGAAAATAAATGGAGTTGGGTGCAACAGGAAACTTAAACAAAAAAAAAAATGGAGGACATTTTTCCCTAGCTACTAGACACAGGCGCACATGCTGGAAATTAAATTGTTTCCAAGATTTATTTCGTGTCATCCCCATCGGCCTACAATCAGTGGTAGTCAACCTGGTCCCTACCACCCATTAGTGGGCGTTCCAGCTTTCATGGTGGGCGGTAGGGGTTTTGTCCGATACTGAAGCACTTTCCTTTTTTTAATTTACTTCATTTTTTAAAAAAAAAAATCATAGCATTATTTAAAAACATTTTCATTAGGTTTTCATAAAATTCCCCCTGACAACAGTTCAACAATTGTGGAATCAGGCTTTAGTGCTGTTAATCATATTATGACCAAAGAAAGAAACCGCCTGAATATTTCCGAAAGAGGAGACCTTCGTTTGTTCCTTACAAAAATTGAGCCAGATATCCAGTATTTAGTTTCACAGCATCAGCCTCAGGGATCTCATTAATAATTTAATTAATTAAATGTAATTTCATCAGACTTCATGCTTCCAATGTATGCAAAGTATAAATAAAAAGATAGATTTAACTACAGTAAGTTGTTTTATAAAGATTTATTCTGCCAAACTTAGCGAAAGTCCCACATAAAGTATTTGGTAAGTAATTATTATTATATGCTTTAACTTGCTGTAACTCTGCTTTATAAATTTTATAAAGTAAAGTTACTTCCCTACTTTATAAATCACCTACTTTATAAATTACCGTGGAACCGGTGGGTAGTTAGAAAATTTTACTACTAACAGAGATACAAAAGTGGGCGGTAGGTATAAAAAGGTTGACTACCCCTGGCCTACATCATTGCCTTGTTATAAGACAAATAAAATCTATTCCTTCCAGAAATTTTATTTTGACTTCTTCTCTGGGACAGCTCTTCTCCCCACAGAACAAAAGCACAGAAACTCTCATTTTCCTTAACGCTGACCGCACTCAGGCCCTGCACATTTCTTTTGATTTGCGT
>NW_015396285.1:0-2795 GCF_001527695.2 Protobothrops mucrosquamatus
GATGTAGATACCATCGACCTATTTTTAAAAATAATATTCTTTGTTGAAGTTTAAAAATAGTCTTTGACACATGACCACAATTGAGCCCAACATTTCCGTTGTTCAGTGAAATATTTGTTAAGTAATTTTTGCCCCATTTTACGACCTTTCTTACCACAGTTGTGGCAAATGAATCACTGTGGCGGTTACATTAGCAACACCGCTGTTAAGTGAATCTGTCTTGCCCATTGACTTTACTTGTCAGAAGGTCGCAAAAGGCGATCACATGACCCAGGGAACACCGCAACGGTCATAAATATGAGTCAGATGTCAAGCACCTGAATTTTGAGCATGCGATCACAGGGATGCCACAACAATCGTAAATGTGAAAAATGGTTGCTAAGTCACATGTTTCAGTGCCGTTGTAACTTTGAGCAGTCACTAAACAAACTGTTGTAAGACGAGGACTACCTGTTAAAATGAAAAACTAGTGCAAACTAAGAAAAAGATAAGAAAGGGTAAAGCAAAAAAGATCTTCTGAAGCACTCAAGTGAATCCCGACCAATAGATCACAAACGGAGACCCACTTTGTCTAATGCTAATGTAGATCGTAACTAAACCTCAATGTCCTCTGTATTTTGTGAGAGAATCAGATACAACAAACTTTCGTTTTTGTTGATAAAATGTGAACGCCAGGTGCTAATGGATTTCATGTGAAATAACAGATAATGCTTGCTTTTTGGTGATGCTACCTGAATGATATTTGCCATTTCCTTGAAACAATGGGCATGCTTCTGAGCAGGCTTCCTTGTTTGAATTTCCAATGAAATTATTATCACGAGTGCTACTGTTTGGGAAAAGTTTCTAATTAAAGCTTCAAACATTCAATCAAACATGGCTTGACTGGCAGCAAAAAAACAGAAGTCAGATATTGATGTAGGCTTTCACACCTACATGAGATCTGTCGGGCAAAATTGGGATTTAGTATTTAGTGGCCACGCTAATTGAACTCAGAACATTGCCCAGGAAAAAGTTAATTTGAGTAAAACAAATATTAGAGATGACTGACAAATTAGAATCCAGAGGCTGTATTAGTCATCCAGTCCATGGACTAGCCCAGGGGTAGGCAACCTTGGCTCTTTTATGACTCGTGGACTTCAACTCCCAGAATTCCTGAGCCATCTAAAAGATTTCATAGGAAGAGATTTTTTGGAGAAGGTAATGTATACTGAGAGATGAATATGATGAAGAAATAGACAAAAAAAAGCAAAATATTTTTTTTTTTAAAAAAACCTCAGAATCCAAGTTAGCTATATTCAACTTTACTAGTTTAGAAAGAATTGGCAAACGGGTGGAAAAATGCTTATGTGGATTCAGAGTTCCACCCATTTGCCAATTCTTTCTAAACTAGTAAAGTTGAATATAGTTAACTTGGATTCTGAGGGTTTTTTTAAAAAAAAAATATTTTGCTTTTTTTTGTCTATTTCTTTATCATATTCATTTAAGTATTATGACATCAGTTTTTCCTGTACTATAATTAGTATTGATCAACACTATATTATAAAACAACGTTGGATAGTATTTTGTTAGTTTGCTAATAAAGACAGCCTAGCCTGCTTGTTTTCACGCCAAGTACAATGATTACTAAAAGAACATTTTTCAGGATTTTTTATGATACAAAGGGAAACCCTATGCTTTCCTTCACATCTAGATCTGCCAGGATCACGATCCTGTAGTGCTAATATAGCAACACACTATAGAATACAATTGCTAGTGATTTCCATCTAAAGACTTACTGTACTTAGTTTAAAGTATCCTTAATATTTTTTTTTTAATTCTGATGACATTGACTAAATAGTTAGCCAAAACCAAGTGAAATCTAGCACATTTTCTCCCTCTCAATATTGTATTGATTTTATTCTCTACTTAATTTTTAAATGTTTATGCCTTGCTTAAGTATATGTTAACCCCCTAGAGTCTCGGAAGTAGAAAAATATAAAAATGCCATAAATGAATGAATGAATAAATAATAAAAACCTCATTCTGCAAACACACATATATACCCTAACGATGGGAGAATTTGGTGGCATCTCCATAACAGGAGGGAGAAGCTTAAGAAGATGATCACAAGGAAGACCTTGTTGCTGGCAATATGCTCACTTCAGCAGGTCAACATACCCTTCGCTACTCTTGCTTCTGAGTGATTAAGAATATTTTTTAGCTAAAAGATTCACTGTCCACGGGAAAAAATAGGACTTATTTCACTTTTGTCTTTTTGAGTCAAAGGTGACTCTTGGCCAATGTTTGGACAAGCCCATGATGTTTTCCTGAAAATAATTTTAGAAGTTGTTTCCTGTTGCCTTCTTCTGAAGGCTGAGAATGTTATGGAAAGTCACAAAAAATCACTCGGTTAATATCTAAAGCAGGACTGGAATTCCATCTCTTTGTTACTAGTCTGAGGCCTTTCACCTCTGCACCAAATTGTCTTATTCCATTCATACATATTTGTAATTCAAGAGTTTCTTAAGAAACATATTCTTCATAGAAACAGCAGAAAAGGTGAACAGGAGCTGCACAGGATCTGCATTTCAGCGCGCATAACACAAACCCAACACTGGGAGGCTTCCGGTGGCAGGCGCCTTCGCTGGACGCAGCTGTTTGCTGCTCCCGCCTGTTTCTGCGTAAAAGCCGTTTTGACAGCCTGCATCAGCTGTCAAACGGCTTGATACCTTTCCCCTGGGCATAGGGGGAAAGGTGAGCTGCCCGAGGTAGGAGTTGAGTCCCCGAGTCGTCCCTTGTGGACGATGTAGGTGAGA
>NW_015396285.1:6311-8472 GCF_001527695.2 Protobothrops mucrosquamatus
TATGGTGGAATTTACAACAAGTTTTTAAAAGAAGAATTATTTTTTTGCCTCAGTTGTTTCTCCTAGGTATCACACATAATCTGGATGTAAAAGAAACGAACTTGATGTTGTATTGTTTAACTGCTGCCCGTTTGTTGATAGCTCAAAATTGGAAGAGTCAAGTTTTACCTACAATAGAGGACTGGAGAGTGAAGGTTTCACATCTTGCTGAAATGGCAAAGATCTCGGCTTATTTGAAGGATCACTCAAATGAACAATTTTTATCAATATGGAGAAGATGGATTGTTTATATTCAAAATAAGCATAGAATGGTGGAATATAGGTTAGGTTTTTAGATAAAAAAAATTTTTTTTTCTTCTTTTTATATATATACTTATATTTCACCTATTTATGTAGAATTATATTTTGTGGAGTTAGGGAAATTAATATAAGGTTACTTTTAGATGAATAGTATCCTGGGATTAGGTTTGGGAAGTCCGGGTGGGGGGTGGGGAGGGGGTTTTCAAATTGTGATGTACTTGTGTTTGCTTTTTTTTTATGTTGAAAATAATAAAAAAAAATTTTGAAAAAAAAACAAAAAAAAAAAAAACCACAAACCCAACACTGGTTCCAATTGGGCCTATGACCACTCGCCCCGCCTAACCTGCTATGGGACAACTCGCCGTGGGGCAAGAATTACACCAATATCAATGAATTCGAATCATTAAAGAAAGGATGCAAAAGGGAGGACAAAAATGAAATCTGAATGACAAAAATTAAAATAACCTTTAAATTGTTTTAATAAATTAAATTGAATTGTTGAATTGTCCTGCTGCCAGTTGTCCCGTGGCCAGTTGGCCACGGCGAATTGTCCCTTGGCGAGTTGGTCAGGGGAAGTTGACCACAGCGAGTGGGCCGTGGCGAATTGGCTGTAGTGAGTTGGCTATAGCAAATTGGCAACAGCAAGTTGTATCGTTCTGGTTCTAATTCATATTCCTATTTTCCCCCTTCCTCCAAATCCTACACTTAATCTTCAAAAGCCTTTTTGCAAACATGGAAGACCAACAGGATCAGGCTACACGCCCCGTAACTCCCACAGGCCTAAAGCTCAACTGGAACAGCAACTGTTTCCTTAACTTCTGCTTCAGGATTCTGCTGCATGCATCTGAACACCAAAGAGATCCCCCCCTTTTTTGGGGGAGGCTATCAAAAGGGCATCTGTCAAAGTCATTAGTCTGATCTTCCCCTACGTTCAGAGAAAATGACTACAGAAGAAGCTCTGGCTTTCTCCTGCCTCCCCCGTTCAAATTCTCAGAAGCAGCAGAAGCTTAAAAAGAAGTGGCAAGCCACCGTGTAAGTTGCAAACAGAAACACAAAAAAGGAAAAATATCTTCCCCTGGAGAGATGGCACATGCTACTCATTGCTTCGGTGCCACTACCCTGCTGAGGAACGCTGCTCAGCATGCAATAAGGCAGAATTCCACCCCAACACATGGATATGTGGTTTCGATAGCCAACAGACCATCTCAAAGCATCAAGGCTGATAACTATGGGCAAGGTTCCCAGCCAAGAGGACTCTAAGCAGCTGTCTTTTCAGAGCATATAAATCTGTAGCCAAGAGAATCAGATATTATTTTGCCTTTTCAGCATGCTAAATGCTTCCAACACTGTAAAGACTAGGTAAGATCTGATGCCAGGCAGAGAAAGACAACCTAGGCCTAAGGTGGTACGGGAACCAGGATCGTGTGAGCATTTCTATGGTAGGCACACATCCACAGAGCTTATAATGACAGTCTTCGTCGCAAGTACAAATGTGGCAAGCATTGAGTTACGGATGGCAGCAAATCAGGTTTACTTCTTCTTCTGCACATTTCTATATATCCCATGAATAAGCACCCTTTTGAAGGCTGGTAGCCACAATGGCCTTCTTTCATTTCTAGACTTCCAATGAGGGTTTTGGAAGCTTTTTTAGTTTTTTCTTTAAATATTATGTTTCCATGTGATTCCTGTCTCAGAATGGCTTTTAGCAATGATAGTCAGAGGAGGATCTAGAGCAGGAGTGGGGAAACGATGGTCCTTTTATGAATTGTGGACTTCAACTCCCAGAATTCCTGAGCCAGCCCTATTACTTGTGGACTTCAACTCCCAGAATTCCTGAGCCAGCCAAATTACTTGTGGACTT
>NW_015396286.1:0-2895 GCF_001527695.2 Protobothrops mucrosquamatus
AAATAGATTGTATCAGCATGTGTTTTTATAGCTAAGTTATATTTTCCATTTTCAATATCTGTCATTACCTATGAGGAAAATAATACCATTTTGATTACTATTTTCCCATATTAATGTACATACAATACCTGTTTTACTTTTGTTGTATGCTAAATTTTGTTTCACCTTTCTTCAGAAGCAGATATATTCTTAATATGTACTATAATCAACCATAGACCCTAATTAGAACAATAGTAAGTATTGTTTAACACCTCCCCCCCCCCCCGAACAAACTATTTCACCTCCTCAAATACTTTTTAATCTCAAAACAAAACAGTTTTCTAATTTCTTGGAAACTTATCTTATGTAAAGGAAACTGTAACTTTGGTAATTATATTCTAAAAATCTTAAAACCAATTCCCACACCTGGTGTGAGATGCTAGTATACTACATAAAAGATTATATGTCTAGTTAACAGGAGAGTTTTCTCTGTGTTTAAGACTCTTAATCTGTAGTTTTCCAAGACAGGACCAAGCCCCGTCAATCAATGGTTTCTCTTATGTTGTGTCCCTTAAGGAGATTCACTACTTTGTGATTGTATGACATCAACCAAATTGAACAGAGATAAAGAACACTTCCAAAATATACCCCCAATTAAAAAATGGAGTATTAAGCTAAAACTATGCTTAATGTATGATAATACATGGAGAAGGATTCCAGAGCTATGTCATATGAGAATAATATTCAACCCGTATAAATTGAATTCACATGCACTATGAAACAGGATCACATGATAAGTCCCACTCTGACTTTAGCATATTGAGAACTCTGTGCATATCTAGTTGTAAATATCTGAGGATATCCAAGACGTGTTTGGTAAGTTGAGCTTATAGTACTTCATCATTCTTGATTTAAAAGAAAAGATGAATTGTTCCATGGTACAGATTTACATTATAGATGATATTTTAGTTTCAAATGATCTATACATCTAGTGCTCATTCAAAATTTCCCTTGATTAGTAACAAGCAGCGTCTCTTGCAGTTTTCTTAGTATATCTTCAAATTGCCTCTAAATGGCATTCCTGTAATCCCAGTTTATATTGCCAACAGATACAAATGGCAATAGTTACCAAATCACTGACTGCACAATGGGAAACTGATACCTTGTTTTAGTAATAAAGATGACCAGAAAATAGAACCAGATTACTACACTGGCCATTCATTTAACAAAATGTGAATAAAGAATTTATTTTTTCTTCCTGATATCTCTCTTTTGTTATTAAATAGGATCACTGAAGTTAAAAATTTCATTTCAGATAAGAGAAAAATATATTTGCTAATATTGATATCATTAATAGATTGAAAATTTCCCAGATATGCATTTTCTTCTGCAGCAGTTTTGTACATTAATGTATATATGTGTTTTTTTTGTTTGTTTCCTCTAGGCTGTACTATGGCGGTACAAGTTTTCCCAGCTTAAGGGGTCTTCAGATGATGGCAAGAGCAAAATTAAATTTTTATTTCAAAATCCTGACACTAAGCAGATTGAGGCAAAGGTAAAGACAAGAACACAATTCCTTTTCCATTATTAAATTATTGGTAACTAAATAACAGGATGTACCAATTTGTCTGAATTCAGAATTGGCGTAGCCAGAGCATTGTGTGCTGAGTTCAGAACTGGCACAGCAGTATGACTGTGGCTAACTAAGAGAAGAAAAAACAGCTTGGTGTAGTGGTTAAAGCATCAGGCTAGTAACTAGTGAACCGTGAGTTCTACTCCTATATTCAGCCTGAAGCCTGCTGCATGACTTTGGGCAATCACTCTCTCAGCCCTAGGAAGGAGGCACTTTCAAAAATGTTTCCAAGAAAACTGCAGGGACTTGACCATACTGTCACTGGGAGTGAAAGCTAACTCAAAGGTTAGCTTTGAGTTAGCTAGCCACATAGTAAAGTAGGAATAGCAGACCAAAAAAAAGTAGAAAAGTAGAAAAATCACTCGTTTCTCTTTTAAAATATCAGACTGATAGGGGCCAATGATGGTACATTCATTGTGTCATCACATCATAGAGGTAGTAACTGCTGCTGCTGTAAAGTAGGAGATTGGAGGCTTGGTGGAAGAATACCATAGAGCTCAATTTTATTTTTTCCTCATTTTTCCTGTTCAGTAGAGATATATAGGATAAAATCTATATTTCAAAAATGAGTAATTTGCAGTTTGTAATACTGAGAAATGTCTCAGTGGGTTATGTTGTAGGGCAGGGGTCTTCAAACTTGGCCCTTTTATTACTTGTGGACCTCAACTCCCAGAATTCCTCAGCCAGCCATGCTGAGGAATTCTGGGAGTTGAAGTCCACAAGTCATAAAAGGGCCAAGTTTGAAGACCCTATTGTAAAGGTTCCTGTTTTGACTTGTAATGACCAAAATAGGGATGTGCTTGAGAAATAGCCTGGCAAAGAAATGTGGAAAAAAGCTCTTTATATACAATATTCTGATATTTTGTACTTCTGACATACAAAGTCTTGAACACACAGATTTTAACATTTGTTACAATTTTATGATCAGAAATGTTCTAAATTTCTAAAAGATTAATAAAAAATGAAATACAAAAGTATGTGAACTAAAATTTGTTTTAGATTATTTAAGGATTATACCCCTCACATAGTACCTTTTTTATTTAACTATCTTTCCCCAATTATTATTATTATTATTTTTATTATTTTATTATTATTTATTGTATTTTTACCCCGCCCTTCTCCTTGCGGACTCAGGGCGGCTAACAGCCTAATAAAAACAAATACAAAAATACAAAAAATACTATCATTAAAAACATAATTAAAAGGAAATATTAATTTGGCCTTTGTTATTTTAAAAATTATTTTAAAACCCAGCTAAAAATTACCCCTTAGGCCAGTCCTGC
>NW_015396286.1:3140-8471 GCF_001527695.2 Protobothrops mucrosquamatus
AGCCCCATGTAGAGAGCATTGCAGTAGTCCAGGCGGGAGGTGACAAGGGCATGGGTGACTGTGCGCAAGGCGTCCCGGTCCAGAAAAGGCCGCAACTGGTAGATCAGGCGTACCTGATAAAACGCCCCCCTGGCCACGGCTGCCAACTGGTCTTCCAGTGTCAGCCGTGGGTCCAGGAGGACACCCAGATTGCGTACCCAGATTACATTTGGAAATGTAAAATAATTATAGTTACAAATTTATATTTTAAAATTATAAAAACTGTGAGTTTAGTAACCTGGATATAAAGAAAGTAATTTTGTAGTAAGACAAAACAATTTAGTTTTCAGAGGGAATAATAGAACTGGGTGTATTATGAGTATATTTGATTTTCCTAAGCCTTGTGTTTGTGACTCTGCAACTGCTACTTGGTAATTTTATCACAATATATGATAAATAAATTGGTTCGTCTCTCATATCTGATCATTTTGCTTTCACTTTCAGGAATTGGAATTTTCAAATTTATTTGCAGTTCTGCATTGCATCCACTCATTCTTTGCAGCTAAAGTGGCATGTTTGGACCCACTCTATGTTGGTAGTCAAGCCACAACTGCCACTACTTCTGCTTCTGTTGCTTCTTCTTCTTCTTCTTCTTCTGCTACTACTACTGCCACATCATCTGGCAGTTGCAAATTAAAATATATGACTTGATAACTCCCAGTCCTGCACTTGTATACTTCCACAAGTATGTACAACTGCTGTATAAATATTTATCAACTTATTCCTTGGAGTACAGCAAGCATTAGAACCAACTCAAGAAAATGTGGCAGCTTTCTGCAGAATATGGTCAAATGGGATCATAAATTAAATCTCAATTTTACAAAGCAGCAGTACACAATGAAGTTGAAAATCCCATTGTGGAACAATATCTTTTTACTATAATTTGATTGTGCTTTGACGGCATTCAAAGAAAAAGAAACAAAAATAACTGATACATCATTATGCTTAAGCATTTAATACAATTTTCAAAACTCAATAATAACAGAGCAGTATCATTTCCTTGTTTCCAAATGTTTTTATATAATAATTTACTCAGCTCTGTATTTGAAATAACGTTCTCTTGACAGACTATATATGAAAGAATGACATGACAAGACAAGAAAGAGCGTGTAAGAACAATGAACTAACCATGGAAAGTGATAACTCCTTAAAAAAGAAAAAGAAAGCACCTTAAATACCACTACAATTTTGTGTCATTTGGAACTATATTCATGGTCATTTTTATTTTGCTTTCAAGCCATTGTCGTAATGATCAACGTATAGCCATATTAGGCTAACAGTTTTAAAATTAAATATTGAAGCCATTTACAGTTGAAATCTACAATATAAGCCAGTTAGACTTTGTGTTCACAGAGAGCCTAAAAGAGTTTATGGGGGGATAGGGGGAACTTACATAATTGAGTGTTCCTCCTACACAGTTGTTGCATAAAAACAAAATGTTTGAATGCTTGTAGCATTTGTCAGAATGCCCCAATATACTTTATTTTTGTCTGTATACAATTGAACAATGTGGGGGGTTTGTCATTCTCTGTTTTTCCCTGGATTTATAGTAGTTAGACTTTTCTTCTTTTTGATTTCATTTTAAGTGTTTCCTATTGCCTGTTTTTAATGATCACAACTGGAAGAGCTCAGGGCTAACAATTTGCAAATCCTGCTGTATGGGAACTCTTTTCCTGCTATAATAAGTTATGGTGTCCCCTTTCATTCAATCTAAAAAATATGAGCAATTACAACATCTACCTTTTCTGAAACTTAAAAATTTATTCTGGAGTACAATATTGAAACTGAAGTATTAGAATGAAACAGTAGCGACTTAAAATTATTAGCTTTAAATCAGATTGCTTTTACCTGGCAACTCTTAATATACAAGGACATCAGCTTCCAGATGCAGGTGTCTACTCTAAGGCACGCTGACATCACACACATTATTGTGCCAATGACATGAATTATACTGATGCAAATTACATAATTAATGTCACTTGCCTAACAACATCATAAAATCTGTACTTTCTCTTGCCCTTCTGTATGCACACCTCCTTCCAACAGCATTCTGTAGAAAAAAGTTTCTATCTCAATACATTTGGGTTCATTAGTTTAGGGAAGATTGCCTTAAAACCACAAAGTATTGTATTTCTAGATACAGATTTGATTTATTGGGGAAATCTAGTAATCGGAGTGGTTTTAATATGACTTAATTAGAAGATAATGTTAAATTATGCTCCCTGCTATTACATTTTATGAAGAAATTTCTTATAATCTGTCAGATTTGGTTCTCAATTCCCAAACAGACTGATTTACAATAAAGTCTTGTACAAATTTTACTTTTTAAATGCAATTTTCATATTGCCTGCCAAAAAACAACTAAGAAATAAGTTTCTTATTTCTTATAAGGGACTTTATTTACACTTTTGTAGCTTAACTAACAATTATTAAAAATGACCCTACAATAAACAAGTTTTTTTAATTCTCATAGTAATTAGCAAAAGAATTGAGAAGTTCTTAAAAAAAACCAAGATGGAATTTTTATCATTCCAATTCAAAGCATGTAATAATACCTTTTCAGGTGTGTTCTTTAATAAATATCATCTTCAACTATAATATTTATAGACTGATTTTAATATACTCCTTACATGGAAAATATCAAGTGTTTGGAAAAGCATGTTTCTGAGTATGCAAATAAGAACCCTTGGCTTATAATGTAAGGGTTGAGCAGATCCTTCAAAAGAAGTGTTTCATAACCCATGGTAGGAAAAGGCAAGGGCAAGTGGCTGTTCATACATTCAGGGTAACTGAAAGCAGTTTAGGGAGCAGCCATGTCAATCTGAAAAAAAAGACATGACTGCTTTAACAGCCGTGTGTTTGTGTGTGTGTGTGTGTGTGTGTGTGTGTGTTTTAGAGAGAGAGAGAGAGAAAGATATTTTCCTTCAACTCATATTTGAAAGTGCTTACAGTATTTCAACACATTTGCATAATCTGAGTCAGAAGAGTGTTCCTCTCTGACAATAAAGTGATCATCCTAAATACATTAGAAGAGCCAGCCACTGTGATATAACTTTTTCTGTGTACTATGTGCACATACACAAAATACCTGAAAGGAGTTATATACATGCTTTTTAAATTATTTTATAATGAATGTTGAGATGAAATTATACATTTTGAACTATTATATGAGTCAATAATATGCTAGGGTTCTAACAAACAATTATGGTTTACTTTTCATTAAATAAGCTTAGTTATTCACTGGGCATCATAATGCACAAATTTAGGGTGCATAAACAAGATTTAAATCAGTGTAACCAAACTGAATGTACAATTCTCTATTGCCATTAATCAAAAAATGCACAGGAAAAATTCAGTTCTCTCGAGAGCATTCCATTTTTTTTATTATTTTATTTTCCACCAAAGGTGGTTCATCTCCTACTTCTTTTGCCCCATCACAATTTAATACAAAAAATGGGATGCGATTTTCCACAATCTGTGTGCCAACCTCTGCACAAAGCTATGGTAGTTCTTTAGATTAATACATGTATTCGTATGCATGGACAAAAACAGTTTAGAATAGAATAGAATAGAGCTGGAAGGGACCTTGGAGGTGTTCTAGTCCAGCCCCCTGCTCAAGCAGGAGAACCTGTAACATCTCAGACAAGTGACTGTCTAGTCTCTTCTTAAAAATCTCCAGTGATAGAGCGCCCACGATTTCTGGAGGCAAGTTGTTCCACTGCTTAATTGTCCTCACTGTCAGGAAGTTTCTCCTTAATTCTAGATTGCTTTTCTCTTTGTTCAGTTTCCAACCATTGTTTCTTGTCCTGCTCTCTGGTGCTTTGGAGAATAATGTGATCCGCTCTTCCTTGTGGCAGCCCCTCAAATACTGGAATACTGCTATCATGTCGCCCATTTCTTCTTTTTTTTAGACTAGCCAGATCCAAGGCCTGCAGCTGTTCTTCGTATGTTTTAGTCTCCAGGCCTTTGATCATCTTAGTTGCTCTTTTCTGATTTTTTTCCAAACTCTCAACATCTTTTTTGTGATACAGTGACCAAAATTGGCTGAAGTAGTCCAGCTATGGTCTTACTAGGGTTTTATAAAGTGGTACTAATACTTCACGTGATCTTGATTCTATGCCTCTGTTTATACAACCCATGCTGGCTCATAATCAAGTGATTATCCACTAGGACTCCAAAGTCCCTCTCACAGTTACTGTTTTTAAGCCAGGTCTTGCCCAATCTGTACTTGTACCTTTGATTTTTCCTGCCTAAATGTAAAACTTTGCATTTCTCCACATTGAAACTCATTTTGTTGGATAGGGCCCATTGTTCAAGTTTGTCAAGATCTTTTTGGATCCTGAGTTTGTTTTCTGGAGTGTTGGCTACTCCTGCCAGTATGGTGTCATCTGCAAATTTGATGAGTTCCCCTTCACTTAAATATGAGCCAGCAGTGTGCTGCAGCTGCCAAAAAGGCCAACACAGTGCTGCATTAACAGAAGGATAGAATCAAGATCACATGAAGTATTAATACCACTATACAATGCCTTGGTAAGGCCACACTTGGAATACTGCATCCAATTTTGATTACTGTGATGTAAAAAAGATGTTGAGAACGGCTGCTGGAATTGGGTATGTATAGTTTAATGAAGAGAAGGACGAGGGGGGACATGATAGCAGTGTTCCAGTATCTCAGGGACTGCCACAAAGAAGAGGGAGTGAAGCTATTTTCCAAGGCGCCTGAAGGCAGGACAAGAAGCAAGGGATGGAAACTAATCAAGGAGAGAAGCAACCTAGAACTAAGGAGAAACTTCCTGACAGTTAGAACAATTAACCAGTGGAACAACCTGCCTCCAGAAGCAGTGAATGCTCCAACACTGGAAGTTTTTAAGAAGAAACTGGACAGCCATTTGTCCGAAATAGTATAGAGTTTCCTGCCTGAGCAGGGGGTTGGACCAGATGACCTCCAAGGTCCCTTCCAACTTTATAATAATACACCATTTCAGACAAACGGCTGTCCAGTCTCTTCTTAAAAACTTCCAGTGTTGGAGCATTCACCACTTCTGGAGGCAGGTTGTTCCATTGGTTAATTGTTCTAACTGTCAGGAAGTTTCTCCTTAGTTCTAGGTTGCTTCTCTCCTTGATCAGTTTCCACCCATTGCTTCTCGTCCTGCCTTCAGGCGCCTTGGAAAATAGCTTGACTCCCTCTTCTTTGTGGCAGCCCCTGAGATATTGGAACACTGCTATCATGTCCCCCCTCGTCCTTCTCTTCGTTAAACTAGACATACCCAGTTCCAGCAACCGTTCCTTATA
>NW_015396286.1:10425-13734 GCF_001527695.2 Protobothrops mucrosquamatus
CATTTAGTGAAATTGAAACAAATAAATATTTGTTTAATAGAAACAGTGAAAATTCAAGTAAATGTGTAAAGCGTGATTACATACAAAACAGTTATAGTTATTATTGAACTTGTAATTCATGTAACAATTAATATTCATTAATGGAAATTATCTTGATTGTGCCTTAAAAATGCCACTCTTTACATGCTGCACAATTATAGTATAATTGCAATATATTAATTTCTTACAGTTGTGACCAGTATACCTGGTCATATGTCCCAAATTGGCTATTATGAAATTATGTTAAAAGCCATAAAAGAACATGATATTCAAATAGATCTATTTGAATGACATATCCAAATAGAATTAAGGGATTAATTATGTAGTCATACTTCATTCATTTAATGATTATATAATTTGTTGAAATGAAAAATGTCTGAAAAATGAGGCATTGTCATTTAAAACCATCATATTTAAAAACATTGATGAGGGAAATAGTTATATAACTTTAAAAAATCTCTTCATTATTATTTTAACTGGTTGTGCTTTATTAACTTTTATAAAATGAGGAGGCATTACATAATCAATAAAAACATATTTGGTGTCATTGTATGCCATGATACCATTAAAAAATGAATTTCATATATGTAGTTGAATTACACATAGATAAATACCATGCTCTTACTGTATCTGTTTTCCACCAGACGGTTCCTTTGGTAGCTTTTTTCTCCCAGGGAGATAGATTATATTAGCATTAAATTTGAAACTATATGTAGAAAGTCTGTGCTCAGCCCTGCTCAGTTCAATAGTAATCCTAACTCTCATTTTATGAAAACATCTACTTATGGATGGTATGTCTGTTACAAACGGGTTTTGATTTTATATGTTATTTACAATGTGCTACCCAGATTATCATAAATACAGGTAAAAATAGTAATTTAAAAGTCATATGAAAGATCTGAACACGCTTGTAAAATTATCATTTATATAGAAAAATATTAAAATTATTCTGAAATTCACTCAGAGAGAAAGTTGTAAAACTGAGCTAAATTTTAGAGTTGCATATACAAATATTTATATAACATTATGGAAAATGGAAATTAAACTGCAGTCCTAAGGCTAGGTTAAAATTTCAGTTTGATCTCTAATGTTACCTCTTATCTGGCGTACACTCTTTCTAAATTGCAGATATGTATTTAAACTCAAACCATAAACAGCAATGGAGGTTTATATCCCGTAGCTCTATTGAGATACTTTAAGAAGTGTGGACTTCAACTCCCATAATGTCCCAGCCAACATACTGTCTGAGGAATTCTGGGAGTTGAAGTCCACACTTCTTAAAGTCATTGAGGTTGAGAAACACTGTTCTAAAAAACCTATACAAAGTAGAGAGGAAATATCTATGGCATTGTTCCAGTGGAGCCTCCAGTCCTCCAAAGTAGCTACCGGGTGAAAAGCAAGAGATAGAAAAGCCATAGTAGATGTAAAGACTTTCAATCCCAGTAATAGAATAATAGAAACAGAAAAGGATAGCTTAAGCTTGCAATATGAGTTATTTTGAAAAGAGCATTTACATTTAAATGAAATGTGACCTTCCTATTTTAAAAGCCACAACATAGAGCAAATATTGTTCATTTTAATATGAAGATTTAAGATTGTTTCAATAGGCACTTTTGATGTTTAGGTAGTGATGGGAACTACAACTTTCCTTGAAATTTTCAGAGCTTTTGATAATGAGGAGGATGTGTAAGCTACATGGTAACATAGGTAGCATTATTTAACAGACAATTTGCAGTGGTGATATTAGGAGACTGTGAGTTCCAGTCACTCCTTAGAACAAAGTCAGCTAGGTGACCATGGGCCAGTTACTCTCTTTCAGCACTGGGAAGGAGGCAATGGCAAGCCACTCCCCCCCAAAAAACCCAAAAACTTGACAAGAAAACTGCAGGGCCGAATCTAGGGAGTTACCAGGAGTAAAAAACTGATTTGCAAACTGAAAACTTGAAAACTGACACAAAAATACGTATATACATACACTGTTTAAAGTAGCTCAGATTAATCAGATGTAAAAATAATGGTATTTAAGATGCTAAACTTCCTAACTGAAAAAGATGAAGAGAGCAAGGGAAGAAATTTTTAATAAAGAAGAATATTTAATAAAGTCATAAAGGACCACTCACCTACTTTTCCTTAAAATTATTTTTTCTCTATGAACCTTTTTAAAAGAGAAGACACAGTATATTACAATTTCTAGAGAACTGTATTTATGACCCTGGCACTCTGACTATAGTGACTCCAGATTCCCAGATTTTAATATGATGATCTGTAGTGAAGAAGCTTTTGTGTGCCAATTGCTTGCAACTAATCTTCTACTTTATTGAAATTTATAGTACGTTATTGTACTGATCTTTCAGAAGCCTGCATACAATCAAGTGCAAAAATGAAGGCTCCTTCACTTTAGCTGATAAAACTAATGGCATAAAAAAGCAAGCAGCCTGATGCCACTGCTTGTGGTGCTTACAGTAACCTTGTAATGCATTCTTCAGGTGAATAAAATATAATGTGTTTTTAACATTTCATATCTAGTGAAGCAGTGGTGGGATTCAAATATGTGAACAACCAGTTCTCTGTGTGGATCCTGCTTCCGGAAGTCCATTCTGGACCTGGACAACAAAAAATTAGCTACCGATTCTGCTGAACTGGTGCGAACTTGCTGAATCCCATTTTCATGGAGTGGAGTCAGTAATGCTTTTCAATAATATATCAGTTCTGCTGCCACTCACAACAAATGGTGCATTATTTTCTCTACCACTATTATACTACATTCCTTAGGATATTCTGTATTATTGAAGATAGGAGCAAAGGGCACAAGGAAACATTTAAATAGAAATATTGATGGCAGAGAATATTATAGCACATGGCTGGTCATTTTAACTGAAATAATGTGTTCATTCGGTTTTCTTTTGGAGTCTGCAGACAATTATGTTAATCTAATTTTCATGAAAATTATTTGCAGTGCTTTAATAATATTGATCACCCTTAGAAAATGAACCCCTATGGAAATGCTGAAAAGTTCATAATTTTTATGTTACAAAAAGGGAAAACACTTTGATTTATTTTGATTCAGATAGTGGCCTCCAGTTCAGAGATAGATAATTCCTGTTGACAAAGTGTTCCATGAATGTGTTCCAGTGTGCACACAGAGTCACAGTAATTGCAGTCAGATCAGTGAAGCACGAAATCCCTAGCATATATCTGCATAGAATGAAGGAATATGTGTAATGTGTTTGTATGTATGCTTTCTTCCTTTTAATATAAACAGCGCCACTG
>NW_015396287.1:0-3188 GCF_001527695.2 Protobothrops mucrosquamatus
CTGAAGTTTGGCAGGCCTCCACCCTCTTAATCTTCTATAAAGTTTTTCCTCTAAGGGCTGGGAGCAGCTTGAATAATTGCACATTAGAAGTTCGACTTGGCACCAAGTCTTTGTTGTTTTTAATATTTTTATGCTTTAATTTGTTTAGTTTTATAGTTTCGATACGATTTCATATGTTGTTTTAACTTTTGATTGGGAGCCACCCATAGTTTGTTGGAAGATGGACAACTATTTAAATGTTTTGAATGAATGAATGAATGAATGAATGAATGAATGAATGAATGAATGATCAATGCTCCCCCACTCTGCAATGCATATAAAAACTAAGTAGGGCTTAAACTGTGTAGCTTTCATCTTGAACCTTTTTGATTCCCTCCCCCTCTGCAGTCACCCAGATCTCATTCAAACGTAAGTCTTCAAGTCATTTACCAAACTTATTTCAGTGATCATAGCTAAAGAATAGTTGCTGTATTTACCTTTGATTAATTTCAGATACTGTTCTCTTGTTTCCAAAAAGACTTCTTCAAACTGGAAAAAGGGGGAAAAAACTGCTTTAACTTTGTATCACAGGGTACAGAATTTTGAAAACTCGGTTTAAAATACCTTTGGGGGCTTCATAATCCCCCAAATGAGAAAAGTTGGTTCAAGGGGGGAAAGTTAACTCTTGCATTTCATCTCTTAACTCCTTCCTTAACCTCCACTCCTTTGACCCAAATCAGGGGAAAGATTTGGCCTCTGCCTACCCTTGAGTAGGGCTACCAGATCTAAGCTGCAAAACTAACAATAACCACTGGATGGCAGCAAAAGGATAGAGGAAACCTTTTGCTCCTACCTAGATTCAGCCACACCTTTGTGATCTAGATTTGGTACTTGCTATAAGAACAAAAGGAAAAAAAGAACGTGTGTGTGTGTGTGTGTGTGTGCTGGCAGGATACTTGAGTCCTTTACCCATCCCCAGAATGATCCCATGTGAGTGGTCAATTGAGAAAACTTTAGATCAAATCTCAAGGCAAAAAAAGGCCCCAATTTCACCTTTCTTCACTCTGGAGGGAAGAGATAATGGCTTTGAAGGGTGGGGAAAGAGCTGCTACCAGGGCAACAGTTAGATAAGCAGGGCTTGAGCCTGTTCCAAAAAGCTAATCTGAGTTAATGTCTGAGTTCTTGCCCTACTTCACACAAAGATGAAGTGAGGGAAGAGGAAGTATATTCAGACTTGCAAAATTCAATACTTATTTGTGATGGGGATGTACTTCGGATTCCTAGGAGGGGGGGGTGTTCCAGAGGAACAAGCAACAACTCAGTTCAGATATGTAGTTTGTGTGGGGGGAAAAGAGGGTTAACATGTCTCCCGCCCAATAGTTCCAGGTGTATATGGTTTAGGGGAGTGTTGGCATGCTTTAGTTTGGCAAGATTCTGTCTATGGGGGAGGAACAAAAAGGAAATCTTCTTGGAAGAATCACAATGTGTCCTTCTTGAATTTTGAACCCTGACACTAGTCTTGATCTATGTGGATTTGGTTCCTTTGTCTGGTCTACCTTACAGGGCTGACAAAAATAGAAGAAACAAACCTCAACTCCAGCTGCTGCTAAGAGCCAGCGTACGGATTCCATTCGTCCTCTGCCATTGAAATAGGTCAGTTTGGGTTTCCCAGACATATTTTGCAAGTTTTGGATTTCCTGATAAATTGCAAGCTAGAAAATAAATAAATGTAATATAATCCATTACTGTATTTATTTCTAATAAAATGTATACAACTTGCAGAAAAATCAAGTCATAAATCTCTTGAGAATTTGGCTGCAAGTAGAGATAGTTTACCTAGAGAAATGTTAAAATATGGGTGTGGTTTGCTTATAGATTGACAATGCAACTTGTTTAAGGTGTGTGTGAGAACGGTGTCTATTGTTGACAATGGAAGAATGCTGCTATGTTCTCCATAGAGATGGAAATCTAACAAGTAAATGCAGAGACTACAAGGGAATCAGTTTGTTTAATGTGCCTGAGAAAGAATTTGATACAATTCTGACTGAAATGGTTTCAGGGATGACAATGAGGAAAATTTGGGAAAGGAAAGTTTTTATGCCTGGCAGTGGTGCACATATCATATTTCTGTTCTTCAATGTATAAATCTGAAAAAATTTATTATGCAATTGTTTTAAGGAAAGTTTTAGAGAAAGTGAATAGTCTTGAATTATGCAATATTTTACATAAATGTGCAGCTGAATATTGGTTAGTGAATATTGGTTGATACATAATGGAAGCAAGACATGAATAAGAATAAAGGGAAATTTTAGCAAAAGGCAACATTAAACTGGGAGTAAGACAGGATATGCTTTGATCCTTTGGTTATTTGATGTATTTATTGGTACATGCATAAGAATTGCTTGAAACAATGTTAGAAGTGTGTTAGCTAAAGGTACATACGTGTGTATACTCTTGCATGTGGGTAATGCTGTTTTCGGCTGAGAATCCAAATGATCTGCATGAATGTTAGATTAGATATGATGCAACAAGAAATATGGATCTGAAAATGTATGTAACAAAACCCAAGACTGTCGTACTGGGGCTTTGACAAGAAAACTTTCTTGTCAAGAAGACAAGAAAAAATGGACAAAATGATAGTAAGTTTTACCTAAATGAACAAAATAAATAAATAAATCAAATAAATGAATTGGAGTAATTTGGTAGAATATTTACTAGAGACTGGAAATGGATTAAGAAAGTTTAAGATGTGCCAATGGTGACAGGAAGATAGTAGGTAGCAAGCGGTCTTCTTGTGAGAAGCAAAGTTTTGCCAAAAGAGATAATAGCTGTGTAGAAGGAAGAGAGGGTGGTTGTTTCAGGACAAATAAAACTGAATGCAGTGCAAATGGATACCTAATAAACGCATGGTGCTGAGTGAATTATTTATTTATTTATTTATTTATTTATTTTATAGGATTTATATGCCGCCCTTCTCCCCATGGGACTCAGGGCGGCTCACAGCATATTAAAAACATCATACAAAAAAATTTCCCCTACTAAAAACCAATTAAAACCCAAATATTGGTAGCTGTGGCTCTTTAAAATCGTTAAAAATTGTCCCTATTTAAAACTCACCCTAGGTCAGGCCCGCTTGTTGAAAAAGCCATGTCTTGAGGGCGCGGCGGAAGGTTAAGAGATCCGGAATCGTCCGGATCTCGGGGGGTAGT
>NW_015396287.1:10689-14955 GCF_001527695.2 Protobothrops mucrosquamatus
CTGCCACGGGTAAGTGCCCGGCCGAACTCCGCTGGGGTCGTCGGCTCGTGACTAAATTGGACAGGCTGCATCCGGAACGTGTAGCTGCTCAGGTGTCTCAGCCACACCCACCACGGGTCCTTCGTGAAGGTGATCCTGTCTGGGCCAGGAATTACGGGCCTGGCCACCTTTGGGTACCGGCTGTGGTCTGCAAAGTCTCAGGGCCTTTGTCTTACGAGGTGTCCCTGCCAGACGGCCGCGTGCTTCGCCGCCACATCGATCAATTACGTGTGAGGCGGGACGCGCCTATGGTTCCTTCTCAGTCTCCTCTGGGGGGGAGGAGGAATGGGAAATGCATTCTGGGTTGCAAAATCAACAGCCTACATTGGCTGCGGGAAGGGAATCGGGTACTCAACACCCAACTTCCTCAGGTGCTTCTGGTAGCAGTTCTTGGGAAGGGGAGTACATAGACACCCACACACACACTCCAGCCTGGGAGTCCCACCGGTGGCAGACTAATTATCCACCCCTATCAAGCAATACTCCAGACACGGAGAATACCTGGGAGCATACTCACAACTCACAACATGCAAGAGAGCAGGCATTACAAAGGGGAAACACGTCCTTTGCTGAAAGGGCTCAGAGGAGGATGTCCTCACGCATTAGGGCTAACAGGGAGGCATCCCTTGTCCCTAGCACTACAGAAACGAGCCAGGAATCCCACACTCCTTCAGGAAACACGGGAATGAACTCACAGGGGTTAGACAACTCCATTGAGGGTAGATCAACCAGGTTTAGCGACCAACAGGGCCCTGACTGCTCAATTACAGGAGACGGGCTGGAAAGCTAAGCTGAAGTCACTGGTCATTCACAGGGCACTTCACCTAGAGCAAGCAGCAACGGGGATAACAATACAAACTCTCCAGGTCTGAGAAGGTCGCTCAGGGTAAGAGGCCCTCCCAAATACCTAGCCGATTACGTAAGGTGAACAGGTACATAGCAAGAGTTGACTGAATGTACTGGCAGGTTGTATTGAAATAAAACAAGGTCGGGGGGGGTCACTGGATCTGGTTCAAAGGAACAGTCCCACACCTTATACATTGTGTAACTTTATTTCATTATTAATTATATTACCATCTATAGGATGGCGTCCATGTGGGCGCAATCTTATTTCATCCAGGAGGAAGGGGTGTTGTGTCCTGAGCCTGCAAGAGGCAGGCTCGGGACGTTGCAAGAGTCCCGGGCATTTGCAGAAGCTGCCCGGGACCAGACTGAGCGGCGCCAGCCTTGTGCGCATGCGCAAGGCAGGAAAAGCCCGCCTCTTGATTGGCTGAACTTGCCCGGGGATCAGAGGGTATAAATAGAGGCCTGCGTGCCTCTGCTCGGGTTGTTCGTAGAGTGGAGCAAACAATAAAGACTTGTTGGAGATGATTCGTCTCAAGCGCCATTATTCCCAGGACTTAACAGGGGATTACATTCTTTTGCGACTTTCTGCCTCTATCAGAGCTGGGTCACACAAAATGTAATATACAAGCCCTTGCCGATATACAGGCAGTCCTCAGCTTTCAACAGGTCATTTAGTGAACGTTCGAAGTTACAGCGGCACTGAAAAAAGTGATTTATGACCATTTTTCACACTTAGGACCATTGTAGCATCCCCATGGTCACATGATCAAAATCTGGATGATTGGCAACCGACTCATATTTGTAACAGTTGCAGTGTCCCCTGGTCATGTGATCACCTTTTGCGAACTTCCGACAAGCAAAGTCAACAAAGAAGCCAGAATCTCTTAACAACCCTGTTACTAACTTAACAACTGCAGTGATTCAGCCCTGTAGCAGGCAACCCTCTTTTCTCATCTGTCATAAAAAAAATGATGCTGACCCAGATGCTTATGGAAAGAGCAAAATCGAAGCCTATGCAGGGGCTGCATTGCCTGAACCTGACTTAAAGCTGCCTCTTTGGATTCTCCAACTCTCCTGACAGGGCTGCAGTATCTGGGCTGCAAAAATCCAGAAGACAATATGGAAGCTAAACTCTACAGAAACCTGCCTCTTTCCTGCTACCTGTGGGGTCATCTAAATTTTTGCAACACGGATAGGGGGTAGCCCTATGAACAATCACGTTACTATGCAGTCTGGCATATGAGGAAGGCTTTAATAATTTTTTTCATTTTAAATAGTAGTCATATCTCTATAAAAAGAAATTAATTTGAGAGAAGGGAAAGATATTAAAAGCCAGGAAAAGCTGCAAGTGTGTACCCAGAATTCCAACACAATCAATAAAGAAAGTTTAATTACATTGCACAAAACTAGTAGGATCTCTGGTGAAATATTAATGGCACAACAGCTTTCCACCCTGGGCAAAGTCTTCACAGCTATCTATTTTCTGGAGCTGACCTTGAACTTATTTAACAGTGACTGAGATGAGACAATTTACGTGCAGTGAGGGTTTTTGGGGATTTTTTTGTACTCTTTGTGCTTTCAGAAATCAGCTAATTATTGTCTTGATGTTACATATTGTTGGAAGAAAAGTCTTCATCGTGGTTCAGTCCAAGCCGGGGATAAACAGCATGGTGACTGCAACTTGCCAGGGGCAGGAGGATCTACCTTTAACATTTATTCTAAAATAGACCACATTATTTTAGAGATTGAGAAATGCTTATATGTTCCAAGATTAGCTTCATAGTAGTTTCACCAATTAGTGATAGGATAAGAAAAGTAACTTAAGAAGAAGATTATTTCCCCACACAAGCAAACTTGAGCTTCAGGAGGCTCTTGTAGCTAGACACACCTCATGTTTCAGGAAAAGGATAGACAGATAAAACACATATACAACACATAAAATAAATATAAGAGTGAAACTTTTCCAGCAGATGAACTTAAAACATTCCCTCCTGCTAACTTTAGGCTGTTCTTAAGAGTACAGAGAGAGAAAGGAAGAAGAAAAACAAACAAACACATTTTTCTTCACTCTGTTTGTTGGCCAGACAAACAGTGAGGGTATTTTCCTTTTGGTGGCTTATTTTAAGCAGAATTTCTAGCAGAATTTTAAAATTCTTTTCTCTTTGCATTAGAAACAATTAACAGTCACATTTACCCCTCCACACAAAGACTTTGATCACACATATGCACACAAAGACAAGAGAACAGAAAAGGAAACAGAACTTTTAGTTCTACACATCCTAGTCATTCCCACCACAAATCTCAGTTAACTCAAATTAGGGAAGGCACAAATCTTAAACCTACGACGTGGTTGCATAGAAGGAGAGAGAGAGAGAATCACTATTTCTTATTTTGCCTTTAAGTACCTTTATTTAGCCAAATTGGTTTCCCAGCAAAGCCCTGAGCAAAGTCCATTCTTCACAAATTTCTCTTGCTCGCTTCCTTTTTCATACCATCCAGGATGGGCACTCGCCTCTCGTCCCACACCTAGAGCAAATCTCCAATAGGTGACCTAATTTCCACCCTTGAACTACAGCTAACCATGTTCCCCTTACAATGTGGGGTTCAATTGGCTTAGTCGGGTCCCTAGCGGCACTTCCCAGCCACTCTTAGCAACACTATCCCTGCCGCCCCACCTATCAGTTTTTGGGCACACAACAAATTGCCCAGGAAGACTTCGGTTCCCTAACAAAGTACAGGACCTTCCTACCTAGGGAACTCCTCGCCGTCACTTTGCAGACCAAAAAGGGGCCCGAGGAGGACCTGCCGCAACAGGTACATGGCCTCCTTCTATCTCACTGCCTTCAGCTTTCAGACTGAGGAGGAGTCTGGGAGGACTTGTGCTTTGTGCATTAGTATGAGCCCCTCCTACAGGTGGACTTTGCTTACAGGGCCTTGTTCTGTCCCCGTCCGACCCACACACCCAAACAGCCAGCCGAGGGTTAAAGACTTCTTCAGTCACCACTTTACAGATAAGAAACTTGGCAGCAGCTCCGTAGCTGCCTGCCAAGATCTTTTACTCCAAAAACACAGAAACAAAAAACAATACACACAGTTTGAAGCCACAGCAAACTACTGCGCCAGAGATTCAGCTTTTGTCCGTCACAGAGGTCCAAATGGCCACCACCATCCTTTTATAGCCTGTGGGGTGTGGTCCAGTGACTCAGCTTAATCTCTGGCACGTCTCCTTTTCTGCTGCGCACGCTTGTCGCTCCTACGCTGGCGTGGATCCAGCCACAACTTCTCTTCCTCATTATCCGACACACCTGGCTCCTGGCCAATCTCAGAACCACCTGGCTCCTGGTCAATCTCTTCTCCGTCGGGAGACACCTGAGGCATTGC
>NW_015396287.1:18583-21235 GCF_001527695.2 Protobothrops mucrosquamatus
GTGGCCAATCTCCTTGCTGTGGCCATTCTCCCACCAGCTGCTGATCTCCTGGCTTCTGTACCACCCCAAGCTGTTGCAAGGCCTCTATTAGCTGTGGAAAGTTCAGAGGTAGTGGAACATCTGCCTGCTGGGTTTGCCAGTCTCCCCATTGCTGCAGAGGCCTCAGACTTGGATTCCCTCTCTCTTCAGGGCTGGAGTCTCTGGCAGGGGAAGACAGGGTCTGAAAGGCTTTCTGATTTACAATAGAGGGGCTGCAAGCTTCGCTCTGCAGGAGTGGATTTCTGTCTCTCTCATCTGGGGTTTGAAATATTTCCAGTAACTCACCCAGGCTTTGAGTGGCAGTTTGTCAATTCTCCGCACACCGACCTGCATTTGTCTGCCAAAATTCATCTTCCCACAGCATGCTGTCTGTTACTTCCACCTCTGGGATATCAGCAGCTGCCGGGCTGTGTTCAACAAACTCCCGTTTATCATGATAGATTGTCCTCCTCCTGAACTCTGTTACTCTCACTCAAGCCTAGGAGAAAGAAGTGGGGATAATGCATCCCCAGTTGTTTGAAAAGGTTTTTGGATTCTGGCATGGTGTCATGGTTCCGACTAATGAAACACTTCAAAGAACTTCCAGGCAATGTTTACCCTAAAAGCCTTTATTATCAGTGTAACAGATTGACGGCACTTCATGGATGCTTTATGCCAGAATCTGAATTCCCCTTGCTTGCGTCTAACTTTTCTTGCTAAACCCCTCCCTTATTTTGCAGTCATAAGTCACATCTACCAATTAGCCCGGAGGGCAAAGTTTCACTTCTGTTCCTTTTCCCGGGCATTCCTTATAATTCTCCTCCCTTTCTTTGTCATCTGAATTAACTCTAAAAACACCAGACAGTTCTGTATATTTTGTCAAAGCAATAATATCCTATATTAACAGCATTGACAACGATCACCATTTGCTACCTTTCCTACTGGCTTCCCCCAAGCAAAGTCCATGGGGAAAATGGCAAGAGATTGCAAGTTGCTCCCACAAGCCATTCCTGCTCCTGCCACTTTTTCTGCTGAGAAGCCCCAAGTGGCCTGGGCATCTCATACTCCATAGCTCCTGCCTGCCCATCCTCTATAGCACCTGCCTGTAACACCTGGCCACCAGCCCACCCTTCACTGTAGCCCCACCCTTATCACCCACATGCCCAGCTGCACTCTGGAACACCTGAGCATAGCACCTGACCTCCACAATGCCCACTTGCGGCAGCCTGCCTGCCCATCCATAGCTCTCATCCACCAGTCTGCATGCCTGGGATGCAGATTCTTCCCATATCACAGTTGCATGAAGGGCTCTCACTTAAGGATCCATGCAATCCTCACTTAATGATAGCAAGAGAGACTGTTAGGATTGCTGTCACTAAGTAACATGTTCACATGAGGTCATGCTTTATAACTGCATTGCTTAGCAAGGAAAATTCTAATCCCAATTGCTGTCATCACCTGAAGACCATACAACTGTTTAAAAGTAGAAGAGACAGGTCAGATATGAAAATACGGGTTAAAAACTAGAATATTATTACTTCATTGTTACCAATATAAATTGTGTCTCTAAACTAGGAACCAGGCTGTCATTTGTCTTTAGTACTTAATATTAGTGACATAAAAGTAAGATTCTCAGAAGCAGGCAAAAAGTGAACTCTATCTATGTTTGTACTTATTTGGAGTTTGTTTATCTATCACATTTCTGTACCACCCAACTCATTTTGAGTGGTTTATAGCAAAAAGTTATTCAAGAGTTATTAAAGAGTTAATCAAGTATTAGCCACAGTTCTGCTATATTAAGAAATGTGGGAATTAGACAACTTTGAATTTATCTTACTGTCAGCATAGCCAATTTGGCAAACTCCAGGAAGACAGAATATATTTGATCAGAAAGAAGAGTTTCAATATATGGTATTATCTGGGTATTTCATACATAATAATTCTAATATCCCTATAAAAACATCAATATAATACAATAAAATGTGGGCAACAGATTCTATTGCACCTTTAGCTGAAGGCAGAAAATTAAACCAAGCCAGTGTCAAAGCTCTTCTTAACTTAGATCATTATATAAGTTGGTATTGTTGCTTTCCATGTCCAGAATTTATGTTGGATCAGAATTCCCTTGGCTTGTTCATACTCCAAAGGAGGAGAGTCTCTTGAAAAAAGCCATAAAAGTACCATTTATCCCTAGGAAGTATCTTTTCCATCAGAAAAAATAATCTTCAGCCAATTCACGAAGAAGATTAACCAGATCTTCAACTCCATCTTAACTGAACTCTTTTAACAGTGGAAAGTAACATTAGAGGTACCAGGTAACCCTGGTAACCCTGGTACCTGGGAGATATTTCTTAAGAGTTTCCATTGCATAATTTCAAATTTTTAATAGTTACCGCCAGTAAGCAAGGACATCACAATTGGTCATTTGCAATCTCTTGCTGGCTTTCCGATTGACTCTGCTTGTCGGGAACTGGCAAAAGAGCTTGCAAATTGTGATCATGTGACTGCAAGACACTGCAACATCATAACTGCAAGCCCGGGGCCAGCACCTGAATTGCAATCACATGACCATGAGGAACTTTGAGAATCATAAGTCATAAGTCTGAATGGTCACCTAATGAGTGACCATTAACC